>NW_020523536.1:0-21778 GCF_003368295.1 Carassius auratus
TTTTCTTTATTCTCTAATTTTTTTTCCAAGGTTTCGGGGGCTTTTGGGGTCCTTAACATACTCAAAAACTCTTGAAAATTGGCACACACCTTGGAACCTGCGGCCATTAGGGCCGGGCAGAGTATGATACACGGGCGTGGCACAGGGGCTCTACAGCGCCCCCTGTAGTACTGAGGGCCATATATCATGCATACTTGCACGTATACATATGAAACTTGGTACATATATATAACTCATCAAACCAAACAACTTTCACACTGCATGTCATAAGCTCCGCCCAACAGGAAGTTGGCTATTTAGGGTTTCATGAAAAACACATGCTCTGGAATTTGATATACTCCTCTGAGGAACTCCACCCGTTCACCACAAAACTCGGTGAACACGATCTCAAGACATTGGGGATGCTAAATTGCGAAGAGATTTTTGATATCTCGAACGGTTTGCCCGTGGCGAGGCGTTGAAATTATGGCGAGAAATGAGAAACAGGAAATGTCTAATAACATTCACATACATTTCCTGAATTTGATCAAACTTAATTTGTTTGTTCGTTGTATGATACCGATCGTATATATGTGACTATTAGGAGTCAAAGTTATAGCGCCACCAACTGGCAGCAGGAAGTGAAATCATTTTCAAAACGCTTTGAATTCAGCATCTTATTTTTACTTGATTTGCTTCAAACTTCATCAGAATAATGACAAAACACGGCCGAAGAAAATCTGTTGTGGGGATATTGATATCTAATATAGTGTTGCCATGGCAACGTGTCAAACTTGAATGTTCTGTTCTGGTGATTTTTAGGCAGACAACAAGCTCAGATTTACATGAAACTCGAAACAGATATCAGTATTAAAGATAGCTAAACCATGGCAAAAGCTTTGAAAAGGGCGTGGAAGAGGCACTCTATAGCGCCACCTTTTGTCAAAAGTGGGGGGTTAGTTTTAGCTACAGACACCAAACTTGGTACATAAATTGTTCTTATCAAGACGGACAACTTTCTAATTCACAGTCATAAGCTACGATCAACAGGAAGTCGGCTATTTTGATTTGAATGTGTATTTTTGAGATTTTACAGTTGTAAAATTAATGAATACTCCTCACAGGGGAAGTACACTATACACACCAAAACTTTGTCTACATGAAGAAAAAACATCGAGGAACTTAAATTGCGAACAGATTTTGGTTAGCTTGAACGGTTTTGTCGTGGTGATTTTTTGAAATGACAGTAAAAAGTGAAACATTAATCGTCTTCTATTTTTAAATTGCAGCTTCCAAACCTTTAAAAAACATTTTTCATTTAGAAAACCAGTGATTCTGAGGAAATATGCATAGTTTCATGACTTTACAGCACTGTATGATTAAAAGAAAATTAAAAAACTGTCAGACATCTGATCTCACTCTGTCACTCTGTGTGCTGACTCTGTGTGTGTGTGTGAGTGTGAGTGGGGGAGGGGTGTGAGCTGAGTGGCAGACAGACAGAGAGAGAGAGAGAGAGAGAGAGAGACTTAAACATCTCTTTAATCACCAGAAAAAAAACTGTATTTTAAATAGTTATTTTTTTGTTGTTGTTGCTAATTGTGCTGTTATCATTACATCTTAAGAAATATCTTAGGCCTTATCCTTTTCTGACAGTTTCAGGGATTAAAAAAAATCCTAAAAAACCTTATTTGTGCTGCAAATAATAATTTCAAACTCATTTGATACTGACCTCTGTCACCCTGTGACATGACATTTATTTGAATTTACATAATCTCAAGGATGTAACAGTAAAACTGTTCAGCTCACAGATGAAGACTAAGCTTTAATGCAAGCAGAACTATTTCACAAATGCTTATAGGTTAATGAAATCATAACAAAACACTTTTAAATTATTTAAGGATTTGGTAACACTTTAAAATAATGTCTCAATTGTTAACATTAGTAAATGCATTGGTAACACTTCATAATAGCTGCAATTCTTAGCTAAGCATTAGTAAATAGTCAGTTCATGCTTTATATAGCCTTCTCCCAAAATTAATATTTTAGTAAGCATTTTATAAATACAGCTATAATTAAATTGTTCATGGTTTATATGCACATTTATTTTGAGGAGATTAAAGGCTGTAATCTCCCTAAAAAAAATGTAAAATAAAAAATAAAATAAATAAAATAAACAAACACAGAACTCATAAATATTTATTTCAAGATGCAATAAAAGAAAACTGTACACTTGAATTTATATATATATATATATATATATATATATATACACACACACAATTGCATAAGTTTATATTTAAAAATGTTTAGCAAGTGTACAGCTAATAATAATAATAATGCATTTTATTTAGTTTTAGCTACAGACACCAAACTCGGTACTTAAATTGTTCTTATCAAGACGGACAACTTTCTAATTCACAGTCATAAGCTACGATCAACAGGAAGTCAGCTATTTTGATTTGAATGTGTATTTTTGAGATTTTACAGTTGTGAATTAATGCATACTCCTCACATGGGAAGTACACTATACACACCAAACTTTGACTACATGAAGAAACAACATCGAGGAACTTAAATTGCGAACGGATTTTGGTTAGCTTGAACGGTTTTGACGTGGTGATTTTTTGAAATGACAGTAAGAAGGGAAACATTAATTGTATTGTATGTCTAAATTGCAGCTTCCAAACACTTCAAGGCATGTTTTCATACAGAGATCAAATCATTATGAGGAAATATGCATAGTTTCATGACTTTACAACACTGTATGGATAAAAGAAAAGAAAAAACTGTCAGACTTCTCAACTGACATGATCTCACTCTGGCCACTCCGTCTGTGTGAGGAAAGGGAGGGGGAGAGGGAGGGAGAGTGTGAGTGTGAGGGGGTTGGTGACTGTGAATCTTTGGTGACTGACAGTGTGTGTGGATTGTAGGGAGGGGCTGTCTGGCAGAGAGAGAGAGAGAGAGAGAGAGAGAGAGAGAGAGACCTAATCATTCCTTTAATAATCAGGAAAAAAAATCTATATTTTAAATTGTTATTGTTTTTGTTGTTGCTAATGGTGGTGTTTTTTTCCTTTCATTACAGGTTAAGAAATCTCTTAGGCCTTATCCTTTTCTGACAGTTTTAGGGATTTAAAAACATCCTAAGAAGCCTTATTTGTGCTGCAAATTATAATTTCAAACTCATTTGATACTGACCTATGACAACCTGTGACGTGACATGACATTTATTAATCTCATGGATGTAACAGTAAAACTCTTCAACTGACAGATTAAGCTGCAATGCAAGCAAAACTATTTCACAAATGCTTATAGGTCATTAAAATCATTACAAAACACTAATAAATTATTAAAGGGTTTGGTAACACTGTATAATAATGTCTAATTTGTTAACATTAGTAAATGCATTGGTAACACTTTATAATAACTGCACTCATTAGCTAAGCATTAGTAAATAGTTCATGATTATAAAGCCTTTTCCCTTAATAATAGTCATTATTAAGCAGGAATACATCTCTAATTACATTGTTCTTGGTTTAAAAGCACATATATTACAAAGGAGATTAAAGTTTCAGTTGTCTTATAAAATAAATCAATAAACACAACCCAGTTTGATTCAGAATTCAGAAATATTTATTTCAAGATGCAATAAAAGGAAACTGTACACTTGAAAAGGTTTTGAGCGATTCTTGAAGGACTAGCATCACCTTCACTTGTACGATGGTTTGAGGAATATATCTTCCAGATAGTACCGCCGCTCCCTATATGCAGAGTATGCAGTCTTCGTAGAGCACCAACTCCCAGAGGGGGCACCAGTTGCTCAAAAAAAAACAAAACAAATATGCGCCATTCTCCCATCCGCGTTCGCGACCACTCAATAGCATTTGAGAAGAAAGACTTGTAGTCACAAAACAATTGTAATGTGTTCATATAGGTGTCAGCTACAATGCACACCTTATACATTTTTTATACATTTTAAAATAAAGTGTTACTAAAGTTATATATATTGTTCTGTGTATGTGATTTCAAAGTCTAGATTGGTCGGATTAACCCTTTAACTGCCACATCCCTTAAAACTTGATTGTCAGAGGGTTACTGTAAATGCTTATGCCCGCTGGGCACAGTTTTCCCGATGCCACCAGGGTGGCGTTGCACTGATGGCTTGAGCCCGACATCGCTGCTTGCAGCTATATTTATTATTAGGGCTCAAGCCTGGAGGGCGAGAGCCCTATTGTTTTCCTTAGGATTATTTGTTATTATTATTATTATTATTATTATTATTTATTATTATTATTTTTCTTCAAGGTTTCGGGGGCTTTTGGGGCCCTTAACATGCTTAAAAAGTCTTGAAAATTGGCACACACATTGGAACCTGCGGCCATTAGGGCCGGGCAGAGACTGATACACGGGCGTGGCACAGGGGCTCTACAGCGCCCCCTGGAATATGGAGGGCCATATATCATACATACTTGCACATAGACATACGAAACTCGGTACACATATAGAACTCATCAATACAAACAACTTTCGTATTGCATATCATAGGCTCCGCCCAACAGGAAGTTGGCTATTTGGGGTTTATTATTCATATTTGTCGTCAAAGTTGTGGGGGCTTTTGGGGTCCTTAACATACTCAAAAACTCTTGAAAATTTGCGCACACTTTGGAATCTGTGGCCTGAAGGAGCCTGCAGAGGTTGGGACCTGGGCGTGGCACAGGGGCTCTACAGCGCCCCCTGGAACACAGTCATAAATGTTGATGTATAGCTCACACATACTTGCACGTATTAATATGAAACTCAGTACACATATAGATCTCATCGTGCTGAACAACTTTCGTATTGCATATCATAGGCTCCGCCCAACAGGAAGTCAGCTATTTAGAGTTATGTAAAAAGCGCATGCTCTGGAATTTGAAATACTTGTCATAGGTTTTTTACTCGATTGCCGCCAAACTCGGTCAACATGATCTCAAGACATTGGGGATGAAAAATTGCCAGGGGATTTTTGATATCTCAAACGGTTTGCTCGTGGCGAGGCTTTGAAATTATGGCGAGAAATGAGAAACAGGAAGTGTCTAATACCATCCACATACATTTCCTAATTTTAATCAAACTTCATCAGATTATTCATTGTATGATGTCGATCGCATATATGTGACTATTAGGAGTCAAAGTTATAGCGCCACCAAGTGGCAGCAGGAAGTGTGTCATTTTCAAAATGCTTTGAATTCAGCATCTTATTTTTACTCGATTTGCTTCAAACTTCATCAGAATAATGTTAAAACACAGCCGATATAAATCTGCTGGGGGGATATTGATATCTAAAAATATTGTTGCCGTGGCAACATGTCAAACTGGAATACTTCTCAGGTGATTTTGAGGCATATAACATGCTTAGAATTTCATCAAACTCAGAACACATATCAGTATTAGTGACAGCTAGACACTGGCAAAATTTCATAAGAGGGCGTGGAAGAGGCACTCTATAGCGCCACCTTTTGTCAAAAGTGGGGGGGTTAGTTTTAGCTACAGACACCAAACTCAGTACAAAAATTGTTCTTATCAAGACGGACAACTTTCTAATTCACAGTCATCAGCTACGACCAACAGGAAGTCGGCTATTTTGATTTGAATGTGGATTGTTTTTTACATTTAGCTGTGAATTAATGCATACTGCTCAGAGGAGAGTAACACTATAAACACCAAACTTGGTGTACATGTTGAAAAAACATTGAGGAACTTAAATTGTGAATGGGTTTTGGATAGCTTGGATGGTTTTGTCGTGGGGATTTTTTAAAATGACAATAAAGATGGAATTATTAATTTTCCTGCATTTTTAAATTCCAAACACTTCAAAACCTTTTTTCATAAAGAAAAAAAGTTATTCTGAGTAAATATGCATAGTTTCATGACTTTACAACACTGTATGGATAACAGAAAATTAAAAAACTGTCAGACATCTCATCTCACTCTGTCCATCTGTTTGAGTGTGTGTGCTTAGACTTCCATTGTCTGAGAGAAATAGCGCCCCTACAGGTGCAGTTACCGGAATTAAAAAGGGAGGAGACTGTCTTTTGGTTTCGATTTTAAATCGGTTAAAATACAAATAAATACTTGGATTTAATTCACACTGACAAGCTAAACCAACATATATGATTATTATAAGGTCAGGGCTCATTAATAATTGATGTGTGGTCAGTGATACGTGAGAAACACGAGAGATGAATCACCGCTCTGAGCAAGAGCGTGTGGAATGATGAGCTCAGAAAAAAACGAGTTTATTCTTTTTTATAGCTATTAAAAATAAAGTATTGCAGCGATATCACACAATTCACCAATTAGAGCACACCAAGAGCTAAATTAAGATGTTTTTGAACTGTTTGTGTGAAAATGAAATATTCGCGGCTGCCTATATGAAATCACTGCCTCCGATCAGCGCGCACAGTGTCACAAGTTCAAAACAAACGAATTTATTCTTGTTTAAGAGCTTTTCAAAATAAATTATTGCCATAAATGCACACAATACATCCATTATAACACTACACGAGCTAAATGCAGGTGTTTGTGACCCGTTTATGTGTGCAAGACTATTTGAAACGGCAATAATATCTCTCGAGCTGCAGGATTCTGCCTTTCGTCGTAAGAACGAACACATCACGGACAAGATTATTTCGAAATACATAATAGCTTGGCTAATATAAACGAAAACAGCCACGTGAACATAAACTGTTGAGAAATAAATCAGAAGTGGATCTACTGGATTTTAATATTAAGTGACCGCATATACCAGCTGCTTCTGTCTTCAATTTTAATCTATATAAAAAATTAAACTCATTCATCTTGGCTGCTTTTTTAATGTGTGTACGTATTTATTTATTATTTTGCTCTAACAAGACTTAATCTATATTTAATTAAATCAATTACATTTGATTTTACATTTGATTTGTCCATTTCTGCATCTAAACGCCTAAAAACCTAAAACATGCTCTATTATACTATTGTTAGCAATTTCTTTATCGTCCAATTTATCTGGTGTACACGCTTTTATTTTCATAATAAACTCGTTTGTTAGATTATACACAGTTATAGTGGTCTATAATAAATATTGACAGGTTTTATTCAAGCTGTTTAGAATGATTGCCATAGGCTAATTTTTAAAAATGTAAATCCCCCAAAAAAAAAAAAAAAATGTAAATAAATAAAAAACATTGGAAAAGAATAACTTGTACTTTTTTATACATTTTGTATAGTTTCATAGTTTATGCATTATAGTTATAAAAACAAACAAATTTAGCCACTCACATAGAAATCTTAGGCCTTATCCTTTTCTGACAGTTTTAGGGATTTTTAAAAATCCTAAAAAACCTTATTTGTGCTGCAAATAATAATTTCTAACTAATTTGATACTGACCTCTGACATCCTGTGACATGATATTTATTTGAATTTACATAATCTCATGGATGTAACAGTAAATCTGTTCAGCTCACAGATCAAGACTAAGCTGTAATGTAAGCAGAACTTTCACAAATGCTTTTAGGTCAATAAAATCATTACAAAACACTTACAAATCATTTAAGGGATTTGATAACACTGTAAAATAATGTCTAATTTGTTAACATTAGCAAATGCATTGATAACACTTTATAATAACTGCACTCATTAGTAAATAGTCAGTTCATGCTTCATAAAGCCTTGTCCCAATATTAATAGTCAGTAGTAAGCAGTTTATAAATACAGCTATAAATAGCTCATTTATTAAAAAGGAGAGTAAAGGGTCAGTTATCTTCCTATGAAAAATAAAAAAATAAAAATAAACAAACAACAACACTGATTGATACAGAACTCAGAAATGTTATTGTGGATTTATGATAAACTCAGCCTGTAAATGAATTCATTCTCCTCCAAGAAGACACAAGTAGTTCACACCAAACTTTTTTAACATGAAGCCATATACTGAAGATGTTAAATTGCGAATGGGTTTAGGATACCTTAAATGGTGTGGCCATAGAGATTTATTAAAGTAACATAAAAAAATACAATAGTTATTTTACTATATCTTTAAAATTTTTAATTCCAACTCTTCATAATTTTTTATATACCTAGAAGTCATCATTTGAAGGAAGCACAGTAAGTTTCATAGCTTTATCATTTTCAAGAGCCAGCATAAAATTAAAACTATCATAACATATAAATCAAGCTGGCAATTCTTAGTACCAATAATGGCCACCAGATGGAGCTATAGGATTACTTTTAAATAATTATTGTAGAAACAAGTATGATTTAAATCATTTATAGAAATCTTTCAAAGAAAAATAATATGAATTTTATGTATTTTACTGATAAAATGACCCTCACTTAATTAGAATAACAAGCTGAAGTATTGTGAACTGTATATTAAGAATAATTCTTTATAGGCTTTATGGACAGATACGTTTTGAGTGACTCTTGAAGGATCAGCACCACATCCTCTTTTACCACTGTTTAAAGAATGTATCTTACAGTACAGGTGCGGATGAATTTTGAATAGCTTGAATGGTTTTGTCGTGGTGATTTTTTGAAATAACTGTAAAAAAGTAACCAGTAAATGTCTTTTATTTTTTTAAGTGCAGCTTCTAAACACTTCAAAAAAATGTACACATAGAAGACAAGTCATTCTGAGGAAATATGCATAGTTTCATGACTATACAACACTATATGGATGATAGAAAATTAAAAAACTATCATACATCTGATGTCACTCTGTCCCTCTGTCACTGTGGGTAATGTGTGTGTGTGTGTGTGTGTGTGTGTGTGTGTGTGTGTGTGTGTGTGTGTGTGTTAAGTGAATTAGGTGTGAAACTATCAGGGAGCATTTAGTCTCCAGCGCCAACATTTTACAGAACTGCCACTTTCCTGGAGTCTCAGAATTACTCGGTGTCAGGTTCTGAGAGATCTAAGATTCCAAAAAATGATTTGATTAGAATACCATGAAGTATTGTGAAATACTATATATTAAGACTTTATATATAGGCTTTATGAACAGATTAGAGTGACTCGTGAAGGACCAGCACCACCTCCTCTTGTCCGATGGTTTGAGGAATATATCTTCCAGAATCCGGGATTAAGATTTAGGAGCTCATTTTTATTCCACCTCCTTTCCTGAAAGTCTGTCTTGCAGAATTGACTAAAAATTAATCTTCACATTAATTCCTAATTATTTTGCAATTATTTTTGTCAGTTCTTCTTGACCTGTTTTTTTTTTTCTTCTTCTTTTCTGACCTCATGACCCAGTCAGCATTTTTGTACAATGGTCAAGTCTTAACTTATCCATTTCTGTATTGCATTTGTGTTTGATATTTCTCATGGGTATTTCATAATTTTCGACTTTGAGTTAAAACAGTTTGAGTTAAAACTCTTTTTTAGCGCATTTCATCTGTAAAAGAAAACAGCCTAATAATTCTGCACATGAATATAAGGAGTTTTTCTCTTACAGCTTTCCTGGACTATTGTATAGCACTCATAAATGATTAAATAAAAAATAATGGTAGTTATTAAGATTGATATGGTTTGGAATTGGTAAAATGTGCTTGGAAAAAAATCACAATAAAACAATGTTTTCATGTTTAAGTTTGGAATATTAACTGACATAAATTAATGCTATATAAATATTGTTCATGTTAACATAATGTTTATAAATGAAATCTTATTGTAAAGTGTTACTAAATATATATATATATATGTTTGGGGAATATATATATATATATTGTTCTGTGAATGTGATTTTAAAGTCTAGATGATTCGGATTAACCCTTTAACCGCCATATCCTTTAAAACCTCACTGCCAGAGGGATATTGTGAATGCATGTGCCCGCTGGGCACAGTTTACCTGATGCCACCGGGGTGGCGATGGCATTGGTGGCTTGAGCCCGCCATCGCTGCTTGCAGCTATATTTATTATTATTTTATTTTTTTCCAACGTCTCGGGGGCTTTTGGGGCCCTTAACGTGCTTAAAAAGTCTTGAAAATTGGCACACAGATTGGAACCTGCGGCCATTAGGGCCGGGCAGAGACTGATACACGGGCGTGGCACAGGGGCTCTACAGCGCCCCCTGGAATATGGAGGGCCATATATCATACATTCTTGCTCGTAGACGTATGAAACTCGGTACACATATAAATCTCATCAATCCAAACAACTTTTGTATTGCATATCATAGGCTCCGCCCAACAGGAAGTTGGCTATTTAGGGTTTAGTATTCAAATTTTTCGTCAAAGTTGTGGGGGCTTTTGGGGTCCTTAACATACTCAAAAACTCTTGAAAATTTGCGCACACTTTGGAATCTGTGGCCTTTAGGAGCCTGCAGAGGCTGGGACCCGGGCGTGGCACAGGGGCTCTACGGCGCCCCCTGGAACACAGTCAGAAATGTTGATGTATAGCTCACACATACTTGCACATATTCATATGAAACTCAGTACACATATAGATCTCATCGTGCCGAACAACTTTCGTATTGCATGTCATAGGCTCCACCCAACAGGAAGTCAGCTATTTAGAGTTATGTAAAAAGCGCATGCTCTGGAATTTGAAATACTTGTCATAGGTTTTTTTCTCGATTGCCGCCAAACTCGGTCAACATGATCTCAAGACACTGGGGATGAAAAATTGCCAGGGGATTTTTGATATCTCGAACGGTTTGCTCGTGGCGAGGCGTTGAAATTATGGCGAGAAATGAGAAACAGGAAGTGTCTAATACCGTCCACATACATTTCCTGATTTTAATCAAACTTCATCAGATTATTCGTTGTATGATGTCGATCGCATATATGTGACTATTAGGAGTCAAAGTTATAGCGCCACCAACTGGCAGAAGGAAGTGTGTCATTTTCAAAATGATTTGAATTCAGCATCTTATTATTACTCGATTTGCTTCAAACTTCATCAGAATAATGTTAAAACACAGCCGATATAAATCTGCAAGGGGGATATTGATATCTAAAAAATTGTTGGCGTGGCAACATGTCAAACTGGAATACTTCTCAGGTGATTTTGAGGCAAATAACATACTTAGAATTTCACAAAACTCTGAACACACATCAGTATTTCTGATAGGAACTTAAATTGTGAATGGATTTTGGATAGCTTGAATGGTTTTGCCGTGGTGATTTTTTTAAATGACCTTACAAAGGGAATCATTATTGTATTTTTAAATTGCAGCTTCCAAACACGTCAAATAATTTTTTCATACAGATGAAAAAGTCATTCTGAGGAAATATGCATAGTTTCACGACTTTACAACACTGTATGGATAACAGAAAATTAAAAAACTGTCAGACATCTCATCTCACTCTGTCCCTCTGTTTGAGTATATGTGCTTCAGACTTCCATTGTCTGAGAGAAATAGCGCCCCTACAGGTTCAATTCCCGAACTTTTACTTTCACTTTTAAATCGGTTAAAAATACAAATAAATACTTAGATTTAATTCACACTGACAAGCTAAACCAACATATCTGATTATTACCGGTTCAGGGCTCATGGATAAATTATTTCTGGCCAGAGATACGTGAGAAATAGGAGAGATGAATCACCGCTGTGATCACGAGCGTCTGGAGTAAAGAGCTCAGAGAAAACGAATTTATTCCTGTTTTAAAGCTTTTAAAAATAAATTATTACAGCGATATCACACAATCAACCAATTAGAACACACCAAGAGCTAAATTAAGATGTTTTTGAACTGTTTGTGTGAAAATGAAATATTTGTGGCTGCCTATCTGAAATCACCGCCTCCGATCAGCGCGTACAGTGTCGAGCTCAAAACAAACGAATTTATTCTTGTTTAAGAGCTTTTTTAAATAAAATATTACCACAAATGCACACAATAAACCCATTGTAACACAACAAGAGGTAAATGCAGGTGTTTGTGACCTGTTTAAGTGTGCAAGACTATTTGAAAGCGCGACTGGCAGAATAACATATATCTCTCGAGCTGCAGGATTCTGGCTTTCGTCGTACGAACGAACACATAACGGACAAGATTATTTCAAAATACATAATAGCTTGGCGAATATAAACGAAAACAGCCACGTGAACATAAACTGGATCTACTGGATTTGAATATTAAAGTGACCACATTTACCACTTGCTTCTGTCTTCAATTTTAATCTATATAAAAAAGGAAACTCATTCGACTTGGCTGCTTTTTTAATGTGTGCGTATTTATTTATTTACCTTTTTATACATTTTGTATAATTTCATAGTTTGTGTATTACAATTATAAAAACAAAAATAAATTTAGCCACTCACATAGAAATAGCTTAGGCCTTAACCTTTTTCTGACAGTTTTAGGGATTTTTAAAAATCCTAAAAAAAACTTATTTGTGCTGCAAATAATAATTTCAAACTCATTTGATACTGACCTATGACATCCTGTGACATTATATTTATTTGAATTTACATAATCTCATGGATGTAACAGTAAATCTGTTCAGCTCACAGATCAATACTAAGCTGTAATGCAAGCAGAACTTTCACAAATGCTTATGAGTCATTTAAGGATTTGATAACACTGTAAAATAATGTCTAATTTGTTAACATTAGCAAATGCATTGATAACACTTTATAATAACTGCACTCATTATAAATAGTCAGTTCATGCTTTATAAAGCCTTGTCCCAATATTAATAGTCAGTAGTAAGCAGTTTATAAATACAGCTATAAATAGCTTGTCCTTGGTTTATAAGCACATTTATTAAAAAGGAGAGTAAGTTATCTTCCTATGAAAAATAAAAGATAAAAATAAACAAACAACAACACAGATTGATACAGAACTCAGAAATTTTATTGTGGATTTATGATAAAATCAGCCTGTAAATGAATTCATACTCCTCCTCATACTACTCCATACTCCTTTTTCAACATGATGCCAATATACTGAGATGTTAAATTGTGAATGGGTTTAGGATAGCTTAAATGGTGTTGCCATAGAGATTTATTAAAGTAACATAAAAAAATACAATAGTTATTTTACTATATCTTTACAATTTTTCATTCTAACTCTTCATAATTTTTTATATAAGTAGAAGTCCTCATTTGAAGGAAGCACAGTAAGTTTCATAGCTTTATCATTTTCAAGAGCCAGCATAAAATTTAAAACTATCATAACTTATAAATCAAGCTTGCAATTCTTAGTACCTATAATGGCCACCAGAGGGAGCTATAGGATTACTTTTAAATAATTATTGTAGAAACGAGTATGATTTAAATCATTTATAGAAATCTTTCAAATAAAATAATATGTATTTTAGGAATTTTACTGATAAAATGACCCTCACTTAATTAGAATAACAAGCTGAAGTATTGTGAACTGTATATTAAGAATAATTCTTTATAGGCTTTATGGACAGATACGTTTTGAGTGACTCTTGAAGGTTCAGCACCACATCCTCTTTTACCACTGTTTAAAGAATTAATCTTACAGAACAGGTGTGAATGAATTTTGGATAGCTTGAATGGTTTTGTCGTGGTGATTTTTTGAAATAATAGTAAAAAAGGAACCAGTAAATGTCTTTTTATTTTTTTAAAGTGCAGCTTCTAAACACTTCAAAAAAAATTTACACATAAAAGACAAGTCATTCTGAGGCATATTTCCTCAGAATGACTGGTCTCATGACAATAGTTTCATGACTATACAACACTATATGGATGATAGAAAATTAAAAAACTATCATACATCTGATGTCACTCAGTCCCACTGTCACTGTGGGTAATGTGTGTGTGTGTGTGTGTGTGTGTGTGTGTGTGTTAAGTGAATTAGGTGTGAAACTATCAGGGAGCATTTAGTCTCCAGCGCCAACATTTTACAGAACTGCCACTTTCCTGGAGTCTCCAGAATTAGTCGGTGTCGGACTCTGAGAGACTTAAGATTCCAAAAAATGATTTAATTAGAATACCATGAAGTATTGTGAAATACTATATATTAAGGCTTTATATATAGGCTTTATGAACAGATTAGAGTGACTCGTGAAGGACCAGCACCACCTCCTCTTGTTCGATGGTTTGAGGAATATATCTTCCAGAATCCAGGATTAAGATTTAGGAGCTCATTTTTATTCCACCTCCTTTCCTGAAAGTCTGTCTTGCAGAATTGACTAAAAATTAATCTTCACATTATTTCCTAATTATTTTGCAATTCTTTTTGTCAGTTCTTCTTGACCTGTTTTTCTCTTCCAGCTTTCCTGGACTATTGTATAGCACTCATAAATGATTAAATAAAAAATAATGGTAGTTATTAAGATTGATATGGTTTGGAATTGGTAAAATGTGCTTGGAAAAAAATCACAATAAAACAATGTTTTAATGTTTAAGTTTGGAATATTAACTGACATGAATGAATGCTATATAAATATTGTTCATGTTAACATAATGTTTATGAATGGAATCTTATTGTAAAGTGTTACTAAAGTTATATATATATATATATATATATTGTTCTGTGAATGTGATTTTAAAGTCTAGATGATTCGGATTAACCCTTTAACTGCCGTATCCTTTAAAACCTCACTGCCAGAGGGATATTGTGAATGCAAGTGCCCGCTGGGCACAGTTTACCTGATGCCACGGGGGGGTTATGGCATTGGTGGCTTGAGCCCGCCATCGCTGCTTGCAGCTATATTTATTATTATTATTCTTCTTCTTCTTCTCCCGAATGAATCGCATTTTTGAGGGCTTTAACATGCTCAAAAAGTCATGAAACTTTGCACACGCGTCAAACCTGGTGAAAATTTTCGTCTGATATAGGATTCAGAAGAGGGTGTGGCAAAATGGCTCGACAGCGCCACCTATACTAAGAAAATCAACAGCCTTCCAGCTATGTTTCACGTACATGCACGAAAATTGGCACACATATGTAACACACCAATACCTACAAAAAAGACTCTTGGACCAAAATTCTAAACCCAACAGGAAGTCGGTTATTTTTAATATTATTAGCAAATTTTGTGTAATTTTGGTCATTTCCATATGTTGTATTTTAACGAACTCCTCCTAGAGATTTCTTCAAATCAACACCAAATTTGGTATGCCTAATCTAAAGTCCTTTGCGATGTTAAATTGCGAAGATCCTGACTTTTCGTTGAAGGGCGTGTCCGTGGCGGCCTGGCGAATTTCGATGATTCGCCACGAAAAATGAAGTTGCTATAACTCACACATACAATGACCAATCTGCCCCAAACTTCACATGTTTGATGAAACTCCGAACCTGAACAGATTGACATGCCCATATTCAGTTATAGTCATAGCGCCACCTATTGGCAACAGGAAGTGACATATTTTACACTGCGACGAACTACTCCTAGAAATTTCATGACATCAATGTCTTTTTTGTGGTCAGTCTAATCTAAAGGCCTGTGCGATGTTCAGTTGTGAAGATCTTGAGTTTTCGTTAAAAGGCTTGTTCATGGCGCCGCGACGAAGTTCGATGTCTCGCCATGGGAATAAAAGATGTTATAACTCAGGCATAAAATGTCCGATCTTCCCCAAACTTCACATGTGTGATAAGAGTCCTGGCCTGAACAGATCTTCAGGCCAATATTCCACCGGGTGTGGCAGAATGGCTCTATAGCGCCACCTATACACTTTCAATGGAGTGCGCCTCGAGCTATATTTCACGTACATGTACAAAAATTGGTACACGCATGTAACACTCCAATACCTACAAAAAAGTCTCTTGGTATGAAATCCGGATCCCAACAGGAAGTCGGTTATTTTGAATTTTCCCTTCAAAATTTGTGTTGTTTTTGCCATTTTCAGGGGTTGTACTTTAACGAACTCCTCCTAGAGATTTTTTCAGATCAACACCAAACTTGATCAGTGTAATCTAAAGCCATTTGCGATGTTAAATTGCGAAGGACTTGAGGTTTCGTTAAAGGGCGTATCCATGGCGGCCTGACAAATTTTGATGTTTCGCCATGAAAAAGGAAGTTGCTGTAACTCAGACATACAATGTCCAATCTGCCCCAAACTTCACATGTTGGATGAGACTCTTGACCTGAACAGATCTACATGCCCATATTCAGTTATAGTCATAGCGCCACCTATTGGCAACAGGAAGTGACATATTTTACACTGTGACAAACTACTCCTAGAAATTTGATGACATCAATGTCTTTTTTTGTGGTCAGTCTAATCTAAAGACCTGTGTGATGTTTAGTTGTGAAGATCTTGAGTTTTTGTTAAAAGGCGTGTCCATGGCGCCGTGACGAAGTTCGATGTCTCGCCATGGGAATAAAAGATGTTATAACTCAGGCATAAAATGTCCGATCTTGATCAAACTTCACATGTGTGATAAGGGTCCTGGCCTGAACATATCTGAAGGCCAATATTCCATCGGGTGTGGCAAAATGGCTCGATAGCGCCACCTATACACTTTCAACGGAGTGCGTATTCACTTTCAACGGAGTGCGTCTCGAGCTATGTTTCATGTACATGTACAAAAATCAGTACACACATGTAACACACCAATATCTACGAAAAAGTCTCTTGGTACAAAATCCGAATCCCAACAGGAAGTCAGTTATTTAGAATTTTCTCTGCAAAATTGGCGTTGTTTTTGCCATTTTCAGGGGTTGTACTTTAGCAAACTCCTCCTAGAGATTTATTCAGATCAAGACCAAACTTGGTCAGTTAAATTTTAAGGCCTCTGAGATGTTAAATGGTGAATATCTTGAGGTTTCGTTAAAGGGCGTGTCCATGGTGGCCTGACAAATTTCGATGTTTCGCCATGAAAAGGAAGTTGCTGTAACTCAGACATACAATGTCCAATCTGCCCCAAACTTCACATGTTAGATAAGACTTCTGCCCTTAACAGATCTACATGCCTATTTTCAGTTATAGTCATAGCGCCACCTGCTGGCAACAGGAAGTGACATATTTTAGGCTGCGACAAACTACTCCTAGAATTTTTTTGAGATTAAAGTATTTTTTGTAGTCAGTCTAATCTAAAGGCCTGTGCAATGTTAACTTGTGGAGATCTTGAGTTTTTGTTAAAGGGCGTGTCCATGGCGCCATGTCAAATTTTGATGTCTCGCCACAGTAAGAGAAGTTGTTGGAACTCAGGCATAAATTGTTCAATCTTCCCCAAACCTCACATGTTCGATAAGAGTCCTGCCCTAAACACATTTGAAGGCCAATATTCCATTATAATGAGAGCACCACCTGCTGGCAACAGGAAGATTGGCACATATATGGAGTAAACTTTGATATATTCCACTTATATTTATGAGTTTAAATGCATATTTCTCATCGTTCACCTAATTAATAAAGCCACTCGCTGGCGGTGAGCCCGGGTGCGAGGGCCCGTTCATCGCTGCTTGCAGCTTTAATTCTTCTTCTTCTTCTTCTTCTCCAAAATGAATCGCATTTTTGAGGGCCTAAACATGCTCGAAAAGTCATGAAACTTTGCACACACCTCAGAACTGGCGAAAATTTACGTCTGATATGGGTTTCAGAAGTGGGTGTGGCAAAATGGCTCAACAGCGCCACCTATACACGTTCAACGGTGTGCGCCTCGAGCTACGTTTCATGTACATGTATGAAAATCGGTATACTCATGTAACTCTCCAATACCTACAAAAAAGTATCTTGGAGCAAAATCCGAAACCCAACAGGAAGTCGGTTATTACTAATATTATGAGCAAATTTTGTGTCATTTTTGTCATTTCCATGCGTTGTATTTTAACGAACTCCTCCTAGAGATTCATTCAGATCAACACCAAATTTGGTATGCCTAATCTGAAGGCCTTTGCGATGTTAAATTGCGAAGCTTTTGAGTTTTCGTTAATGGGCGTGTCCGTGGCGGCCTGGCGAATTTCGATGATTCGCCATGAAACAGGAAGTTGCTATAACTCAGACATACAATGACCAATCTGCCCCAAACTTCACATGTTTGATGAGACTCCTGACCTGAACAGATTGACATGCCCATATTCAGTTATAGTCATAGCGCCATCTATTGGCAACAGGAAGTGACATATTTTACACTGCGATGAACTACTCCTAGAAATTTTATGACATCAATGTATTTTTTGTGGTCAGTCTAATCTAAAGGCCTGTGCGATGTTAAGTTGTGAAGATCTTGAGTTTCGTTAAAAGGCGTGTCCATGGCGCCGTCACGAAGTTCGATGTCTCGCCATGGGAATAAAATATGTTATAACTCAGGCATAAAATGTCCGATCTTCCCCAAACTGCACATGTGTGATAAGAGTCCTGGCCTGAACACATCTGAAGGCCAAAATTCCATCAGGTGTGGCAAAATGGCTCGATAGCGCCACCTATACACTTTCAAACAGAGTGCGCCTCGAGCTATGTTTCACGTACATGTACAAAAATCGGTATACATATGTAACATACCAATACCTACAACAAAGTCTCTTGGTACGAAATCCGAATCCCAACAGGAAGTCGGTTATTTAGAATTTTCTCTGCAAAATTGGCGTTGTTTTTGCCATTTTCAGGGGTTGTACTTTAACGAACTCCTCCTAGAGATTTAGTCAGATCAACACCAAACCTGGTCAGTGTAATCTTAAGCCCTTTGCGATGTTAAATTGCGAAGATCTTTAGATTTCGTTAAAGGGCGTGTCCATGGCGGCCTGACAAATTTCGATGTTTCGCCATGAAAAAGGAAGTTGCTGTAACTCAGACAT
Organism: Carassius auratus; assembly: GCF_003368295.1. Lineage (NCBI taxonomy): Eukaryota > Metazoa > Chordata > Actinopteri > Cypriniformes > Cyprinidae > Carassius > Carassius auratus. Next base: position 18,654 of record NW_020523536.1, read on the forward strand.
ACAATGTCCAATCTGCCCCAAACTTCACATGTTAGATAAAACTTCTGCCCTTAACAGATCTACATGCCCACATTCAGTTATAGTCATAGCGCCACCTATTGGCAACAGGAAGTGACATGTTTTATGCTGCGACAAAACTACTCCTATAATTTTTTTGAGATTAACATATATTTTGTGGTCAGTCTAATCTAAAGGCCTGTGCAATGTTAACTTTTGGAGATCTTGAGTTTTTGTTAAAGGGCGTTTCCATGGCGCTGATATCTTGCCACAGCAAGAGAAGTTATTGTAACTCAAGCATAAAATGTTCAATCTTCCGCAAACTTCACATGTTTGATAAGAGTCCTGGCCTGAACACATCTAAAGGCCAATATTCCATTATAATGATAGCGCCACCTGCTGGCAACGGTAAGATTGGCACATATATGGGATATACTTTGATATATTCCACTTATATTCAGGACATTAAATGCATATTTCTCAATGTTCACCTTTTTACTAAAGCCACACGATGGCGGTGCGCCCGGGTGCGAGGGCCCGTTCATCGCTGCTTGCAGCTTTAATTAGGGCTCAAGCCTGGAGGGCGAGAGCCCTATTGTTTCCTTAGGATTATTTGTTATTATTATTATTATTATTATTTTTCTTCAAGGTTTCGGGGGCTTTTGGGGCCCTTAACATGCTCAAAAACTCTTGAAAATTGGCACACACCTTGGAACCTGCGGCCATTAGGGCCGGGCAGAGTCTGATACACGGGCGTGGCACAGGGGCTCTACAGCGCCCCCTGTAGTACCGAGGGCCATATATCATGCATACTTGCACGTATACATATGAAACTTGGTACATATATATAACTCATCAAACCAAACAACTTTCACACTGCATGTCATAAGCTCCGCCCAACAGGAAGTTGGCTATTTAGGGTTTTATGAAAAACACATGCTCTGGAATTTGATATACTCCTCTGAGGAACTCCACCCGTTCAACACAAAACTCGGTGAACACGATCTCAAGACATTGGGGATGCTAAATTGCGAAGAGATTTTTGATATCTCGAACGGTTTGCCCGTGGCGAGGCGTTGAAATTATGGCGAGAAATGAGAAACAGGAAATGTATAATAACATCCACATACATTTGCTGAATTTGATCAAACTTAATTGGTTTGTTCGTTGTATGATACCGATCGTATATATGTGACTATTAGGAGTCAAAGTTATAGCGCCACCAACTGGCAGCAGGAAGTGAATCATTTTCAGAACGCTTTGAATTCAGCATCTTATTTTTACTTGATTTGCTTCAAACTTCATCAGAATAATGACAAAACACGGCCGAAGAAAATCTGTCGTGGGGATATTTATATCTAATATAGTGTTGCCATGGCAATGTGTCAAACTTGAATGTTCTGTTCTGGTGATTTTTAGGCAGATAACTAGCTCAGGTTTCCATGAAACTCGGAACAGATATCAGTATTAAAGATAGCTAGACCATGGCAAAAGCTTTTAAAAGGGCGTGGAAGAGGCACTCTATAGCGCCACCTTTTGTCAAAAGTGGGGGGGTTAGTTTTAGCTACAGACACCAAACTTGGTACATAAATTGTTCTTATCAAGACGGACAACTTTCTAATTCGCAGTCATAAGCTATGACCAACAGGAAGTTGGCTATTTTGACTTGAATATGGATTTTTGGGAATTTTCTTTTGTGAATTAATGCATACTCCTCCCAGGGGAAGTACACTATACACACCAAACTTTGTCTACATTAAGAAAAAACATTGAGGAACTTAAATTGCGAATGAATTTTGGATAGCTTGAACGGTTTTGTCATGGGTGATTTTTTGAAATAACAGTAAAAAGTGAAACATTAATCGTCTTGTATTTTTAAATTGCAGCTTCCAAACCTTTAAAAAACATTTTTCATTTAGAAAACCAGTGATTCTGAGGAAATATGCATAGTTTCATGACTTTACAGCACTGTATGATTAAAAAGAAAAATAAAAAACTGTCAGACATCTGATCTCACTCTGTCACTCTGTGTGAGGAAGGTATGCGTGCTGACTGTGTGTGTGTGTGAGTGGGGGAGAGGTGTGAGGTGTGAGGTGAGTGGCAGACAAGACAGGGAGAGAGAGAGGGACTTAAACATATCTTTAATCACCAGAAAAAAAATATTATTTTAAATTGTTAATTTTTTCTTGTTGTTGCTAATTGTGCTGTTTTCATTACAGCTTAAGAAAATATCTTAGGCCTTATCCTTTTCTGGCAGTTTCAGGGATTAAAAAAAATTCTAAAAATACCTATTTTAGCTGCAAATAATAATTTCAAACTCATTTGATACTGACCTCTGACACCCTGTGACATGACATTTATTTGAAATTTACATAATCTCATGGATGTAACAGTAAAACTGTTTCAGCTCACAGATCAAGACTAAGCTGTGATGCAAGCAGAACTATTTCACAAATGCTTAAAGGTTAATGAAATCATAACAAAACACTTTTAAATTATTTAAGGATTTGGTAACACTTTAAAATAATTTCTCAATTGTTAACATTAGTAAATGCATTGGTAACACTTCATAATAGCTGCACTCCTAGCTAAGCATTAGTAAATAGCCAGTTCATGCCTTTATATTATCCTTCTCCCAAAATTAATATTTTATTAAGCATTTTATAAATACAGCTATAATTAAATTGTTCATAGTTTATATGCACATTTATTTTGAGGAGATTAAAGGCTGTTATCTTCCAAAATAAAAAATAAAAAAATAAAAAAATAAACAAACACAGAACTAAAAAGGGAATCATTAAATTGGCTTGTATTTTTAAATTGCAGCTTCCAAAACATTTCAAAGCATTTTTTTCATACAGAGATCAAATCATTCTGAGGAAATATGCATAGTTTCACGACTTTACAACACTGTATGGACAACAGAAAATTTAAAAAACTGTCAGACTTCTTAACTGACATGATCTCACTCTGGCCACTCCTGTCTGTGTGAGGGAAGGGAGGGAAGAGGGGAGGGGGAGTGGTGAGGGGGGTTGGTGACTGACTGCAATTTTGGTGACTGACAGTGTGTGTGAATTGTAGGGAGGGGAGGGGCTATCTGGCAGAGAGAGAGAGACAGAGAGAGAGAG
>NW_020523537.1:0-20726 GCF_003368295.1 Carassius auratus
TTTTCTGTTATGCATTTTAAAACAGATTTTATAAAGTATGTACAAAGGTATTGTCATAAATAAGGTTTGATTGTCTACTTGTTATCAGTACTTATCAGCCAAATGAAGTACAGAAACCAAATGCTGACAAACAGGGTAAGGTTTTAATGGTAGAGACTCACAAAACGTAATTATTTACAATTGTCCAATTATGTGTGAAAATCAATGATAGACAAAAACGGAATATATAATCAAGTATAAGTAAATAATAAGTTTTTATACCATTAACAAGATGCTGCAATGCGGGTGGCACACAATTATTTGATGTCAATGTTGTTAATCAATGAGAATTTATATAAACTACGTTCCTGAACTCTTTCCTGAGATTATCTCGCAAATATCGCGAGAGTCAGGTGACCTGGCAAAGCAGGCATGGCGGCGCTCTGTGCTTATAAACACGACGCATGAGTTCCTGTGTGTATTGTAGGTTTCATACAGTCCATGGTTTCATCGCAATGCGTTTGTAGTTGAGATGCTCCGACATTGTCTTCTGAACTTAGCAAAACACATACACTGAGGAATTTTGTCTGATTTGTAAGAGCACAACACGACTGATACGAATCAAAGAAAAAACAGGTAGAGTGGTCTTTTTTGTGTGTGTGTTTTTTTTTTTGGCTGTACGAGTTCTATTGCTGTTGTACACTGGAAAATATTCGTAATTTTAAGAACACAACCCTGAAGACCTGACAACTTATACACACCACACACACACACACACATACATTTCATAAATTTATATACGTTTGGTTATTGAGCAGACGCATTCCAAAGCGACTCACATTTGAGTTCAATGGAGGCAATCAAAATCAACAAAAGAACAATAATATGCAAGTGCTATGACAAGTCTCAGTTTACTTAATGCAGTACAGGTAGCAAGTTTTTTTTTTTTTTTTTTTTTTTTTAAATCATACAATAAAAAACGAAAAAAAAAAAGATAGAATAGGAAAAGAATAGAGCAGGCTAGTGTTAATGCCTTTTTTGCTTTTGTTAATTGTTTAATAAATAAAAAAAGAAAACAAATAGAATACAAAAAGATTAGAGAAGCTATTGTTAGTTTATTTTTTTAAGAAAACAAGATGGTAGTTAATAAATAGAGTGCAAGTCTAAAAGGGGGGTGTTTTTTAAAGAATAAAATTAAAATAGACTGATCGAGCTAAAGGCTGAAATAAAGATGGAAGAGATGTGTTTTTAGCATATATAAGAACATGTCTATTAGAATTATCAGGACAGTACCAATTGTAATTATAATTTAGCAGTTGTGGTTTGGAGGTAAACTTTTTTTTTCTTGTATAGGTTGTATGTGAAATGATGCATTATTAATACATAAGTTGTTTACTTATTTAAACTTGGAGTCAACAATGCATGTATATTGTTCATATTAAATGCATTTTGGCAGTAAAAAAAAAAAAAAATATAATATATATATATATATATATATATATATATATATATATATATATATATATATATATATATATATATAGGCCTAAGTATTTTTGTAAACCTGATTATATGTATTCTAAAACAGTAAAAAAAATTCTGAGAAGATCCTGCCTCGTTATAATTTAGAAACGATAAAGTACTTTGATTTCAAAAGGGAAAGGATTCCTAACGTAGTATTTTCTTCCTAGTTTCTTTTGAAACTTTGATATGCATATAGCAGAAACTGTTATTTCAGTTGGAATTCATGGGCTTCATAAATGAGTTTCCTTTTATTATACGCAATGTCACTGTTTTAACTCTTTTGTAATATAAATAATATACATTACTGTAAAACTACTTCCGTATTTTTCGGACTATAAGTCGCACCGGAGTATAAGTCGCATCAGTCCAAAAATAAGTCATGACCAGGGAAAAAAAACTTATATAAGTCGCATTTATTTAGACCAGTTGTTCCCAAACTTTTTGCAGCATGCACCCCTTTCTAGAGTTTGACACCTGTCAAGCTCCCCCCAACACCTTACTCTGGTTAAACTTTACATTTTTAACTGCAATAATTAAATATAAATATTCCGCTTAAACTTCACATTTTTATTTGCAATAACTAAATACAAATATTTACTTTAAATTAGAAAACAAAGAAATCTGTTATAAATGCAAAATATTTCTCCCTTGATTTCTTTAAAGTGCCTGTTTTTAACCAGGTGTCCATTTTGATTAATGTAGTAAGTGAAAAATAAATGTACGAATGATCAGTTATCGCCTAATATGAACAGGGTGGGGCTATTGTGACAGATGTGTTTGTAAAATGAAATTAAATCATGAGTAATTTATAGCTTGGAATGTGTAATTTTATTTCTTAATAAAACTTTCGCATGTGAAGTTTACCTCAGTTAAATACGTAAAAATAATAAAGAGACAATCTTTTCCCCCACCATTACAAACATTCTATCGCGCACCCCCGGTGGTCAGTCTGCGCACTAATTTACCACTAATTTAGACCAAAGAACCAAGAGAAAACATTACCGTCTACAGCCGCGAGAGGGCGCTCTATGCTGATTAGTGTAGGCTACAGGAGCACTGAGCAGAGCATAGAGCGCCCTCTCGTGGCTGTAGATGGTAATGTTTTCTGTTAGTTAATTTCTCTCGGTTCATGTCAAATTAATTTTGATAAGTCGCACCTGATTATAAGTCACAGTACCAGCCAAACTATGAAAAAAAGTGTGACTTATAGTCCGGAAAATACGGTATATATCTTCTTTTAAATTGTAATCAGATAACTTTGAATGTTTATGCTTATGTATATCACTGCCAGTGTATATAATCTGTACCTGATATAAATTGTGCATGTTCCACAGGCCACTGAACATATAGATACCTCTGTGAACAGGATGTCCGGTGCAGTTCAGAGCAGTGATGGTGGTGCAGGACAGGATGCAGAAGCTGATGGAGAACCTCCTCATGATGAGGCTTCTCATCAGGGAGAGGTGGATGGAGAAGAGGAAGCACCACCAGCAGCAAAACAGCCTCGACTGGAGCAGGAAGATGTAGGTCTTGATTTACACATGATACAGACGCCTGTGGTGCCTTCAGTGGACACCTGTGAGAGCCAAGGTGTTGCTGGGACTTTAGAGGAAGGTGAGCCTTTGTCTTTTTTTAAAAAGCACTTTCTAACGTCTGATCTACAGCATCTTGTTTGGCACACTGTCAGTATGCCCTTCTGATGTCTTAATATGTGATATAAACTCCATATGTGGTACTCTTGCTGCCATATTTGAAGAATTACATGGATTTTGTGCTTTAGTCTTTCATATGCATCTAATTTTATAGTGAAGCAGCTCTCTGTGAGTGAACTGCTGGTTCCTTCCATAAATTTGGATGACGTTATTTTTCTTGGCTCTGAAATGAAATGTGATTATACTGTTCAGAGTTCTTCTTTTTTTTTTAATGGTTCGTCACATGTGATGCCATTGAATGTCACTCACTTGTTCAGTATAACTGTCAAGTAACATTAAAGTAGCAAGTAATACACTTTAAAGTAGAGAATAGTGCTTCAATAAATTGTATTCTGACCCTATTACAAACATACAAAATAATATTTGGCTTATGTTGTGTTTATTTACCGTATTTTCCGGACTATAAGTCGCACTTTTTTTAGTTTGTACTTATAGTTGCGACTTATTTATCAAAATTAATTTGACATAACCGAGAGAAATTAACCAAGATTGTCTACAGCCGCGAGATGCTGTAGCCTACACTGGGCAGCATCTGGCGGTAATGTTTTCTCTTGGTGCTTGGTTCTAAATAACTAATAGTCCAGTGCGACTTATATATGTATTTTTTCTCATCATGACCTATTTTTGGACTGATGCGACTTATACTCAGGTGCGACTTATAGTCTGAAAATACGGTAATTGAATTTGTAAGGTGTTAAAGGAAAAAAATTTAATACTATAAATTAAGATTTGGACATCAGATACTTGACACAAAATATACATTTTGTCTATCAAAAATAAAAAAATACAGCATGAAGTTCTGTATGTTAAGTGTTCTTACTATATTGTGCAATTAAATATATTTAAAGGATTAGTTCATACAAAATGTGATAGATTAGAATGAAACAAGTTGTAAACCAGTAAGACTGAAATGTATTGCCACTTTTTTCCATACAGTAACAATGAATGAGGAATGGAGTTTTTGCAGCTTCAGAGAAGACTTTTTCTATACACACCATAGTATAATATTTTGTGAATTACTTTTGAAGCTTAAAAGCCACAGTTCCCATGTATTTGAATGGTTGCGACCATTAAACTACATAGAGCAACATACTTAATTTTCTTATCTATGGAAGAAGGAAGTCGTGTGTTTTAGGAAGAGGTGAGTAAATGTTGCCATGTTATACAAATAGAGATGATTTTTGCCTTCAAATTATTGCTGACAATATTCCTCTTTTCCCAATTCTAAAAGCAACACTATTGAACTTTTTCTGTGTTCAAAATGTGCAAAATGTATATAATGAGCGAGTAGTGTTTGCCTTTAAGTCCATTTCAAATGCACAAAAAAATAACAAAATGTTCTAAATTCTGTAAATACAAGTAGCACAGTGTCTTAGTTTTACTTGTCCACCTAAGGTGTCCATGTTTAATTTGTTTCTGTCAGTTGCCTGTCATCAGACTGATGAATCGGACAGGCTGTGGGACCTGAGGAAGTCGAAGGAGACGTGGAATGGCATCAAAACGGAGCAGAGAACAGCGAAACGCATGGATTAGATGAAGAGGAACGGAAGCAAAATGAGCCTGAGAAGAACAATTCAGAAGACAACTCTGCTGCGCAGCGCTAGTAAGTGTACGCTCCTCTTAATTTGCCGTGAAAGGAAATATGGTGGGAACAAATGTTGTTTGCAGTGGCACAGGGATATTTTCAGTCAGTCAGTGTATGCTGTCTCTTTGCTGTGTTCACCAGTCCAAGCCTCGACTTTAGCCAGAACCCTCAGATGCTGACGGCTCCTGGGCCGAGTACACCCACACCGCTGAGAATTACCTCAGAGGCTGCAAATGGTGATGGCTGATGAAAGCAAGCTGTTTCTGATGGCTGTAGAGTAGAAACTGTTTCACAGAGATGCTAATGCACCATCTATCTCTCTTCATGACGTCTCTCTGCAGGGCTCCGGATGGTTCCTGCATTGTCTCAAACAGCGCTGATAACATTCTTCGTGTGTATAACCTCCCGCCTGAGCTGTACAGCAGCCACTGGGACATGCTCTCTGAGATGGTCAGCCCTCTTTTAGAATATCATATCACATTTATCTGTATAAGTAGAAAATACTAAGCTGAGATCAGTTTCCTTTGTATGACTTTAGGCCAGTGTTCAAGATGATAAATGTCTCGTGACAAAATTTAAATATGGGATTTTACTTAATGTTGGCTTCTTCATTTTGAAATTCTGGAGTGAAAGGATACATTTTTTACTTCCAAACCCTTGATATGCTTACACACATATAATCACATAATCTGATTTGCTGGAAGCAGGATGTGGGACCATAATGGTGTTGCTTCTGTTTGTGTGCTTTCAGAGTCCAGTGCTAAAGATGACAGAAGGAGACACCATCTATGACTACTGCTGGTTCCCCAAGATGACTTCTATGGACCCAGACACATGTTTGTAAGTTTTCCTGTCTGTCCCATTTTAAGCTCTCCTAAATCAACAGTTAAAAAGCATCAAACAGGTCATATTTATGTATGTATATGTGTGTGATATGTGTTTGATTTATACACACATACACTTATATTTGTGTGTGTGTGTGTATATGTATATATGTATGTATGTGTGTATATATATATATATATATATATATATATATATATATATATATATATATATATATATATATATATATATATATAATATATATATATATATATATATTCAATCATTCAAAAGTTCTTAAAAGGCGAATTAAGGCTGCATTTATCTGATTTGAAATCTGCAATGTTGTGAAATGATTACAATTTAATATAACAATTTTATATTTTTATTATCTATATTTTATTATATTTAACTTTTTTATATATATTTTAAAGTGTAATTTTCCGCAGCCATTACTCCGGTCTTCAGTGTCACATGATCCTTCTGAAATCATCGTACAGTGCTAATATAATATCATTTTGTGGATGTTTTAGTCAAGATTCTTTGATGAATAAAAAGTTAAAAAGAGCAGAATTTATTTGAAGTCGAATGTTTTTGTAACAATATAAACTTATTTTATTATACTTTTTCTTTTCATCAATTTAGTGCGTTGTTTCTTACTAAAAGATTTAATTAATTTAAAAAAAAAGTTTCACCTGTAGTGTATTTATTTACAAAATATCAGTTTTGTAATATTTTCTATAATGTCTGTTGTCTTCGGGTTAATTAAGAGTGTTAAGAACAGGCTTTTCCATTAATTCGGCTCTTTTGAGAATCACTGTCACTGTGGTTTGTGTGTGGAATGTGAAGGACTGTGTTTACTGGGTGGACTGAAAGCCTCATTAATAGTGCTCATTTTCTATCTCAAGAGATGTTCTGAAAGCTAGCAGCCAAGAAAGAAAGCAGAACAAACTGTAGGCCATTATCCGTCCAGCAGTGCTGCTGATAAAGAACACAAATGGTCATGTTTCAATCACCGATGTCCACACGCACATTTTTACAGTCTCCATTGTCTGCATTAGAAAGTGACCCAGTTAATTCTTTCCAGAGACATGGCATGTCTTTAAAGAGATTGTGTTTTGTTTAATTAAGCTGCTATTGTTCTGGATCAGCATTGCTTTGTTTCCCTTCTGTTATGATCAGTGCTGATGAGCCTTGTCTCCTCCTCTGGCAGAGATTGTTGGATTCAGCCCAGAATGAAAATTTCAAGGCTTGTATTTGAGTCTGCTCACATGCCCTTCTTGTTTCTGTACCTTCTGTGAAAAAAAAAATTAGTTCTGGCTCTGAAATATCTTATATATATATATATATATATATATATATATATATATACACACACACACACACACACACACACACACACGCACACTCACCAGCCACTTTATTAGGTACAACTGAACTTCAGTTGCTTGGTAACACAAATTGCTAATCAGCCTATCACATGGCAGCAACTTGATGCATTTAGGCATCTAGATGTGGTGAAGAAGACATGCTGAAATTCAAACCGAGCATCAGAATGGGGCAGAAAGGGGATTTAAGTGACTTTAAACATGGCATGGTTGTTGGTGCCAGAAGGGCTGGTCTGAGTATTTAAAAAAGTGCTGATCTACTGGGATTTACACATACAACCATCTCTAGGGTTTACACAGAATGGTCCAAAACAGAGAAAATATCCAGTGAGCGACAGTTGTGTGGAAGAAAATGCCTCGTTGATATCAGAGGTCAGAGGAGAAAGGGCAGACTGGTTAGAAATGATCGAAAGGCAACAGTAACTCAAATAAACACTTCAATAATCAAGGTATGCAGAAGAGCATCTCTGAACGCACAACACATCGAACCCTGAAGCAGATGGGCTACAGCAGCAGAAGACCACACAAACAGGAAATAGAGGATACAATTCACACAGGCTCACCAAAACGGGACAATAGAAGATCGGAAAAATGTTGCTTAATGTTGTTAATAATAAAAATGTGAATGAACTGAATCTTTATAGCATTCAACATTACAGTGTAATTGAAAATCAGGCCTAAACTGCAAATTATCAGATGTTTTATTTATCATTAACATAAGCAGAACATAAATTCATAACTTTTAAGTGAACTTAACACAATATTCACACAAATCCATTATAACCCAGTGTTCTGTCAGCTCTTTGTTTAAGCTGTCAGTTAATTTTTGCCATTAATTTATTTTGCACATTTAATTTTCTCAATTAATACAAGTGTGATCGTTTATTGTTGCTCAAGAGAATGGTTGTGGGGAAAAAGACATTAGCATAGCTACTTCAGGAAGTGAAAATTGATGCTGCATTAATAATTTCACAGAGATTAACGTGTTATTTTTCCCAGCCCTGTCTCTCTCTCTTTATATAACACTGTTGTGTGTGTGTGTGTGTGTGTGTGTGTTAGAGTAAACTGAAAGTAGTGCTGGAATTGTTTAGGGAGGGTGTAAGTGGTCTCCTGTTCTTCCTCTCCAGTCCTCTGTCACTTCAGTTCTCGTTTAATGATGTTGTCTTTGATGGTTATGTTTTTTGTGGGACAAAAGGCAATGGAACAGAAACCAGTCCAAGTCAATGCCAGTCATCACGTATAGCTGCAGCAGATTACTATCGAGGGCTCGTTGACTGTGGCACCCACACGCAGCATCAGTTCTGATCAAACGTTGTTTGGCATTACAGCAACTGCCCTGCAGCGATTGAAAATGACAAAGAAATGAAAGGAATGACAAGTTGTGGGTCAAGGACGAAACTGTAAACTTGATAAAGAACTCATGAAGATGAAGAGGATGAGGTTAAGGCAGTCAGATGAGACGTGCTCAGTAACAATGTGTCATCTTCTGCCTGGTGGCAGTGATATTGTTTACAGGTATAACTGTAGCATCGTGAAACGCAGCAGTTTTCGTGTAAAGCTCTTCCAGGCATTCGTAGCGTGATGTTCTGACTGCTGTCATTGGCTGAAGAGCAGCTTGAATGTCAGTAGGGGTTGATCATTATCTCTGACTTATCATTGGTTGTTCCCTCCAGGGGAGATGCTTAGTATTCAGGTCATTTACTTCCTCCATCTCGACTCCAGGCATGTGGTGGTTTCTCATTATACACTTTTAAACTGTGTTGGCCTCCTGTTGGGACAGAACATCAGATCTGTACTTAAGAGAATGGTTCACCCAAAAATAGAAGTTCAGACATCATTTACACACCCTCTTGTCATTCCAAACGCATTTGATTTTGAACTGTGAAACACAAGCAGAGATCATTTAATAAATATCTATTTAATAAAAAAATCTAGTCATTTCAACAGGAATCCCTACGATCGGGAATATGAATGGACTTATTCTTCCTTAAATGTGTGGTCACATTAGCAAAATATAGACACTAGAGGTCTGTTGTCGATAATGTTGTGACCTAAAGCACAGCACACAGAAGTTACTTTCAAAACAAGCGGCAAATTTGGTGAAAAACCATCACTGTAATTTATCAGTGTTTCTGTAAAATCATAGCATCCGCAATATGTTCATGAGAGTATTTAAACTTTGCATGATCTCAGGTATTCGTATGAGAACTTGCATTTTGTTCCATGCCAAACCGATCAGATGGTTTATAAACCACATACTCGTATGCCTTATTCTTTTATCTAGCAGATGACGCCGTCTTTCATTTCAAATGGTTTAGCTCTTCATTTGTAAGATTATCTGTTGTGAATGGGTCTTTTGTGTTGCGAGTTTGAAAGAAAGCCAGTCTGACTGTCAGGTCTGATGTTGCAATCTCTTGTTTGTCCTAAAACAATAGATTTTTTGGTGGGGTGGGTGAAGTTTTACGATTTTGCAATATATTCCAGTTTCCTTCATTCTTTTCTTTCCCCTTCAGCATTGCCAGCAGTAGCCGGGACAACCCTGTCCACATATGGGATGCGTTTTACGGGGACCTCCGAGCGTCTTTTCGGCCCTACAACCATCTGGATGAGCTGACAGCGGCCCATTCACTGTGTTTCTCTCCTGACGGCTCTCAGCTCTACTGCGGCTTTGACAAAATAGTCAGGGTCTTCCACACCGACCGTCCTGGGAGAGACTGCGAGCAGAGGCCCACCACGGGTGAGGGTCCCTCTTGTAGAGGAATAACCGCTTTATTAATCACGCTTGCTCTTCAAATGGTTCTTAATCGGGGTCATTAAGACGGCTGGCTGGCATAGGTAAGGAATGCCTGTAATCCTATTTCATTTATTTTTGTTTGCTTGGGTGGATTCGTTCCAAACACATTCATGGCGGGAAACACATATTTGGCTTGATTAAGCTAGCATGGCATGCGTGGCTCTGATCTAGACAGTAGCTCTGGATATAATTATCTTAGGATGTTTGCAGTGGCTGACTCATTCATGGTGTTTCAAGACTGTTATTGTAATTATTGGTCTGGATGTGACATTAAAGATCTTTGTTCAGACTGATGAAAGGTTGAAAGATGCTGCCTATTGCATTACATTATATTATATTATATCATGTTCAGTTTTTAATCATAATGCAAATGAAGAGACATTTTCTTTTGCATAAAATATCTGACTTGATTGGATAAAAACCTTCAAAATATGTAAAAGAGAAAAAAAAACACAAACTGATATTGTAAAATGGGTAATATAGTTTAATCTTTATGTTCTCATTGGATGAGCCACATAACGTAGTCATGAAGCAGCTGATATACATGCATAATGCTGAAAATTCAGATTTGCATCACAGGAATAAATGACATTTTGAAATATATTAAAATAGAAAACTGCTATTTTAAATTGTAATAATATCTTACAATATTTATGTTTAAAAAAAAACATGCTATCAAATAAATGCAGGTTTGGTGAAAATGAGACTTCTTTCAAAAACATGAAAGAATCTTCAAACTTTTGAACAGTAGTGAACACCATGTAATAGCACATCAGTTGAACTCTATCAATGTTTAAAGTTGTGTTGTTTGACTTCTTAAAGTCAGCTTCTTCCTCGTCTGGACACTTGGCTCCGTAGTTTCTCATTATTCAGTGATTCTTCATGGATTTTTAATATGAAACCAAACTAATTACAATTAACTTTTGTTCCTGTTTTACTTCCTTTCATTTTACACCTCCTCATTCTCCTTTTAAGACAAGAAACAGGGTCAGACGGGCATTATCTCCTGTATTGCCTTCAGTTCGTGCCACTCCATGTACGCCTGTGGGTCATACTCTCGTTCGGCCGGCCTTTACTCCTGTGAGGACGGTTCTCTGCTGGCTCTGCTGCCCGATCGACACCGCGGAGGCCTTACACACCTGCTGTTCTCACCCAACGGCTATCACTTGTACACGGGTGGTCGCAAGGTCAGGGGGCTCATATGTACTGTACTTCTGTACCTCACAGGTTTACTTTGCCTAGTTCACTATGACAGATACATCCACCAATTAGAAAACACTGTTATATGTTGCAAGTCTTGGATTCTCTAGCTAATGTTATACATTCCTGCTTTCAGGATTCAGAGATCCTGTGCTGGGACCTCAGAGATCCGGGACAAGTTCTGTTCTCCATGCACAGGAACGTCGGCACAAACCAGCGGATCTACTTTGACCTGGACCAGTAAGATAAAGATACACAGTTTTATTAAATACAACAGTGTTTTAGACCCATTTATGTTTCCATTTTGTTGATATTTGTGGGTCTGAAATAGATCTGGCCGATATCTTCTGAGTGGGGACACAGATGGTGTGGTGTCAGTGTGGGACACCCTCACAGCGCCACCTGATGGGAATGAGGAGCCACTACCGCCACTGCTACAGTTTCAGGCACACACTGATTGTGCTAATGGCATCAGGTATAATTAGTATAATTTAAATAAAATGTTGGAAATATAAAAACTTAAAGTGATTTATAAAATGTAAATGTCATGAACTCTTTAAAATCATGGCTTTTATCAATAATCACCTTTTATTGTAGCTCTTTAACTCATTTTCCTAATTAAAGGAGTACTGAAAGGTTGTTTGCAGCAGCATTTCTCGGGTTTGTCCCCTATCCAGCCTTTTGTGTCTTCTGAAATATGCTTATTAAAATTATGGAAATTATCATTTGTAATATCTACTTAAAAATCATATTATCAGTTTATGTTGTATCAATGCATTGTTTTGGAGAAACAAAATTGAGGTCAGTAAGTTTTTTTTTCACCGTGGCTGCATTAATTTGGTCAAATATTATTACGGTTTAAATTAAATGTTCTCCTTTACTCCAATCTTCAGTGTCACATGATCTTTTAGAAATTGTAATGATATTCTTATTATTTTCAGTATTGAAAAATATTAAT
This sequence comes from Carassius auratus, assembly GCF_003368295.1. Taxonomy (NCBI): domain Eukaryota; kingdom Metazoa; phylum Chordata; class Actinopteri; order Cypriniformes; family Cyprinidae; genus Carassius; species Carassius auratus. The sequence continues at coordinate 11,966 of NW_020523537.1, forward strand.
ATTTTGTGATTTGGAGTGGAAAGTTTAAAAAGAAGAACATTTGCTTGATCTCTTCTGTAACAGTCTTTGATACTTTTGATCAATTAAATGCATCTTTGCTGACTAAAAGCATTTATTTCAAAAAAGAAAAATCGTACTGACACCAAACGTTTGAACGCTAGTGTAAATCCAATTTGTGTTTTAAATGAACATGTAAATATTACATTAAATATTAATTTCCTTTTTTTAAGATGTGCCCCTACTTGAAGGATGACTCAGATACTGTCAATAGGGCTATGTTTAATATGTTTGCCAGAGGTTGCAGGTGATGGCATCGCACCTGTAACACAACTGAAATGTAAACATCTGCAAAATAGATGAATGCCAATAAGTAAATATTGCTCATTTTACTTGCTTCCTTTTCTTACTCTCTCATTTCAACAGTGTGCACCCTTTCATGCCATTGGTGGCCTCATCCAGTGGTCAACGTAAGTTCTGTTGGCCGTCTGACAGCGAGGACTCAGAGTCCGATTCAGACGAGGGGAATGTGATGTCATCCAACGGCGTACGACAGGACAATGCTCTGGTGCTGTGGTGGGCCGGCCCATTGGGCTCAACCAATGAGAGGGGGCAGGAGGAGGAGTCAGAAGTTATTAAGAGCTAGAACTTTTAATTTGTAAAAATGTACTGATGACGACCCACAATATACTGCCAAACCTGTAATACTGTTCGTTTAGGTGAAGGGTAGTATCAATTTTAATTGTAGAATAGTCCCTTTTTAAATCCCTAATTTTTTGGCAAAAATAGGGGGGGCATGTTGCTGGGTTTGTAAACCTCTTTCCATGAATGTCTAGAAAGTCTAGACTGAAGTCCTCCAAAAGCCATTGAATTTAAACCCTTTCTGACAGCATATTACAATTCAGATCACCTGGAACACTGATCTGGAATATGAATAATTCATTCATAGATTCAGTCATTTTGTTTGGACAGGCCCCAAAATGATGTTTAGGTTGTTTACCAGCAAAGCTTTCAGGATGCTCTGTCTTTGCTGGAGTGTTATGCCTCTCAGGTTTCCGAAATAGCAGTGCAGCCTATTTTCCAAGTTGCATTGGTTTGTTTTTCTTTCACCATGTAAAGATGGTTTTCAATAAACACTTTGAGTCTTGTCTTGGATTTACTTTGAGGACTGTCAGTGAACATGGTGCAGTTATTTCAGGAGCAGGTTTAATCCCTTTTTGTCTATGGGAAGGCTATGTGTGATGGACTGAGACGGTTTATCTTATGTTAAATGTGCCATAGAGCTGCAGTGGGCAACTGTGAATATATTTTTGTAAGCCAGTAATCTGCTTTATTGTGTGTGAATGTAGTTGGTTTCCTGTCTTTCAATGGACCTAATTGCTTTAGCTGAGGCTGCACATTCTTTTTTATAATAACCTGTGTTTATGTTTGTTTGTGGATGTGTCTGAGAGAGAGAGAGAGCCTTTACATATTCTATTTTAGCTGTAATCTTGATACAATGGTGTACGTTTTTACAAATGTGCACTTTTTACAGCTTTAATTTGTGTGTGTGTGTGCGCGCGCGCTTTGTGCCTGTAATTTACTCTTTAAAGCAGTGGGTTTGAATGTTTCAGGCTTGCCAAACATGCTCTAGTCAGACTGCTGAATATCATATTACATTCACTGCTGAAAGCTTCAGTTGTTTGTACAAATACATAATACAGATCTTTTTTGTACAGTTTCTCTGGATTGTAAGCCACATCATTCAAATTTGCTTGTGGTTCTTTCTATTTGGAGGACCTATTTACAACAGGTAGATCACTGTGGCTGAAAATATTAATAAACATGTTTACATTAAAACTGTAATTCTGTTTCTGTAATTAATGGTGTTTGCAAAGCCAATAGTAATCACTATTACTATTGCTCATGCTTAGGTGTGTAACTACTTGTATTTGTCCTGGATACATTAATTATATGCAGATTATCAAAGCAATCATGGGCCTGATTCACAGAAGTTGTCTTAAGAAAATATGTGAGAAAGTTTTTGAAAGTTCTAAGAATTTTGTAAGGATGTTCCATGGTGCAAATCCTTAAGCATTTTTTAGGTATTTTCTTAAGAGCTTTGTATTGCACCATACTAAAAACCATTTAAAACTATGCAGATATCAACTTACAAAAAGTGCTTAGGTTAAGGTGCGACATGGTCCCAGGTGGCATGGCGGATGTTTTGTTGGACGAATCTTTTGTTTATGGTTAGCCATGTATAAGCCAGCTCTTTACAGCAGAATCAAATTTGTTTCATTATGGATTGATTTTGCAACATTGACAGCTTTTGAACTGAAGTGACTTGCAATCCATAATGATCCTTGTCTTTATTTTTACAGCTTTCTCTCATATTTAAAGAAATGTGTGTCTGTTATTTTGCGGTTTATTACTTTGAAGCAGCTTTGAAACTGTATTGTATACAGCATAAATGTCACTTGTATGTGGGTGCAGTGACAGGCAGTTGTTGAGTGTTGAGTGTGATGTGTGGTTCTTTGCTTTGTGTGTGGGTGAAAAGAACTGAGAACAATGAGATCTTGGCAAAGCTTGTTCCTACAGGGCTTCTTTTTTTTTAATTTTATATTTAAATTCAGCTTAACATGATGAGCATTCATCCAGACATGAATACTTATCAGATATGCAGTGATTCATGAGGATGCCTAGTTTTTAGAGGTGACGATAACTGATTTTATTTAAATGGAAAATTAAAGTGCAAAGTACAGAGCCCTGTGGCACTCCAGTGGGCATTTCCCGTAGGGACAGATAGCATCATGGCTCATGGCAGAAACTTTTGCATGGGCAAGCAACAGTTATATTGTTTTTAGGAAAATTAAAACTAGTTTCATTTTATTTTAATATATTACTATTAAAAATAATGTTTGTTTTAATGGATGTTTAGCTTTTGGATTGATTTTTTTATTTGATTTAGTGTTTCAAAGTATTTCTGTCACATCTTCTTATATGTTATGGCTTCAAAATATCTGTGAGCTTCCTTTTTGGCCATTATATTCCATTTTGGGCTCTTTAGATTGCACAAAATGTGACCCACAAATGAGCATGAACCCTGAAGCAAAACATCTCAAATGACTAGCGCAGCGGGAGGCTGCTCATAAAACACTTCCACACAATCAAACACACACCCATACACACACACGCTGGCAGGCATCTTGTCTCAAATCTCTTGGATCAAATCATTCTTGAATGCTAAGCAGCACAGTCTGTTGTTTTGTTGTCCATGTTGCCAAGCGACCATCAGCTAGTCAAATGCTGAGAGAAAAGACAAATCCCAAAAGAAAACGAGACGTGGTGGAGGGCTGGAAATTGTGAGTTTTTAAGAGCCAAACTCTGGTGCTTCTGTGTAGACCAAGGTGCAGTGTTTGTGAAGGCAAAATGTGGGACACAAGGTCTCTCGAGAAGATGGTGAACAGGACGACTCTAAGCACACAGAGAGTGCTCCACACACACATTCTGGGTGAGTGTAGCCTTAATACTACACAAACATATGTCTCTTCAAGCGACATTAGTTCGTACCAGAACACATCTAGGATCTCCTCCAGTAGTGTAACCTGAATTCTTTCCGAAGGGGCAGCAACAGCACATTTTCTGCCTTGGACAACTAGAGCAAAGCACAGTGCAATCAACCTCCCTACATCCAGCCTAATGACTCTGGCATTTACTACGCAATGTCTGCTGGACTTTTGTCTCACATATAGAGAAATGTACAAATAGAGGGTCAAAAAATATATATATTCACCCAAAGGAAAGCCTACTTGCTTAGAAGCTGCTATTTTATTACTCAAAAATACATTTTACTCAAGGAATATTTCTGCCAAAAATTGAATTCTATTGAGCCTCAACTTGGATGACTTTGTTGTTCAACAGCAAAACAACAGTGGACAATTGACTTTCATTGTGTGAATGGAATTTTTTTTTTTTTTTTTCAAAAACATATGTTCTTTAATATTTCATGAAAGAAAGAAAATCGTGCAGGTTTGGAATGAAGAGACACTTTATTTCTGGATGAACTGTCCTTATAATACAGCTTTTGGTTTAGTTTCTTTTATGTATTAATTGTGACTTGTAAGTATGTAAGTAATTTTTCTTCTAAAATTCCTTAAATTAAAAGTATACACAAATAGTACAGTTTTTTGTCATTGCGTGAATAGAAACTGCACTGTAAATGAAATGTGGGACAGAAATTCTAACATTCTTTAGTCTTGTAAGAACTTGATGAGAAATATTTGGAAAAAATCTCATTTAGATTGCTTGACTTCGGTAACTTGGAAAATCTGAGCACAGTCTGAAACTTTTCTTTCTGAAACTCTAGAAGGAGGGGTTCTAGAAGTGGGTCTTGTCCACAGGGAGGAACATGTGGAAAGACTTACACCAAAGTTTTCATTTGCTCTCCATTAAATCTTGTCAGTGTCCAAGATAAACGAGTGCGATATTAGAGATAACATTTATGGTTTTCTTTCCTATGTGCATCTGAGACATTCCTCATGTGACATGCATACGAGCTTTCATTATAACATATAATATTTAACAGCACATGTAATTTTATGATTATGATCAGTTGCCACCTGCATCAACCACTGACTCCCATGCCAAATTCACTTCTTTCAGAACTAGGAGAACAGTTATGTCCATGGTCATCTCCCCCTGTTAGAACAGACGACCACCTAAAACTGGCTCCGAGCTTGGTCAATCCACGGCCTGCTACTGACGGAGCAGCTGATGTCCCCTCCAGGAGGAATTTAAGCAGCTGGCGCAGAAGGAGAAACATGCTGCCCTTAAACTCCAAGAGGAGGTAATATGTGCCATCCTCAAGTGAACCATGTTGAAAAAGTAATTAATACAGACACATTAGACTGTAACACCCTGTTGCCTGGAATTCAAAAATCCATATTTCAGTCTCCAGGGGAGCAGTTCGGAGAGATTTTATAGGACTTGATTAAAACTTTCTGATAAAGAAGAGTCACTTCTTATTCAACTCTTTAAATTGTGTCCAGCAGCATACACCTCTCCTCGTTGCGTCCGAGTGTCAGATTTTATGAATGATCCGGTTACTACTTCCAATGCCAGTATCAGTCAACAGCTTTGCCATTGTTGTCGAGAGAAATGAGAAGAGCTTTTGTAATGGGATGTAATTGCTTGTGTAATTGCTCTCCAAGGAAAGCAAGCAACAGCCAAACTCAGAGATGATTCTCCTCTTCAAAAGCCCAGTACAGTTGCACTGCCAACACTGCTGATCCATCCTTTTCTTTCTCTCCCTCCCTAACGCCCTCTGTCTCCTTGTGTTCTCTCTACCTCTCCATCTCCCTTTCCGGTTTCACCCCAACATCTCATCTCTCTACTTCTCTCCCTTTTTCAATTCATTCTCCTCTGTCCTCCCCATCCACTTTAATCCCTTTTCCTCTGTTTGTCCATCACTTCTTCCCAGAGTCTGCAGGCCTGGTTTCAAGAGGCCCTGCAAGCCAGGGACAGGCTGGAGGCTGAAATGAGGCGAGAGTCCAGGTCGAGCTGCAGGCCCAGTTCCGAGCTCAATTTGAAGGCCTGAGGGCTCAGATGGAGGAAGACAAGGTCCAAGCCGTAGGGGAGGCCTGCGGAAGCTGCAAGACCAGCTGCACAAAGAAGCCAGAGGAGACCAGGGAGAAAATAATAACACTGTACGAGAAGAGACACAGGTGGGATGCTTGCTTCACACAATACAGTAGGTAAATCTGATAAAACTACTTTGGGGTGACCGTCCTTAAGGTGGTTCTCTCATGCCGGGTATCCCTTACATGATTTTAGGCCTGATTTTCACTCGCCAACAGTTTTTCTGAGACAAACTGGTGTGACCAACTTGATGGTAATATAAATATAAGATACAGAAAATAATTGCTGGATAATGGTTATATCAGTTGATTTAATTAGCATTTACTTAAAAAATGGTTTAAACAACAAGAACAAGAAACACTAACAATAATGTATTAGTATTAAAACTGAATTTGACGTTGATTTTGATGAGGAAAGCAGCCAAATGTAGGCCGTTTGCTGGCGGTCTGCAAGCATGTTTGTGCCGCGCAAAATAATGCCGCATTCGCGAAGAGTTGGGTCGAACTTAATAGTTATCACAGATCATTTCACTGACTTGGCTTGTATGGCTGAGAATTGAGAAGAAATATTTTTTTCATTCATTGATTTTCCATCCCTCAAAAATCACATGAAGAAATGTATGCATGGGCTTCCACGAGCTGGTTTGCCAGGTTAAGAACAAGTGCAAAAATAATAACTAAATTATGTGACATGATAAACTATAAGTCATACACCATACAAAATAAAGTAGCATATTTGATTTAATTCCAATGAAACCGTAAATAATGAATAACATTATGCGTGGGCCAAAGTGAAAATTTGCATCAGGTTCTGTTGTATGCAAATCAGACACAACACAATGAATAATAATTAACAGTTAGGCGACTACTGATTTGTTTTAACTAATACATCAACTACGCAAATAGGTGAAGAAACAACATATGAAAAGTTTAAAACCTAAGCAATCAGAATCAAGTAGAGTTGTGAGTCATTCACCCGCTCATTTCCTTCCTCTGCCTGTGTCAGGAGTGTGTGAGGAGGTGTGTGCAGGAGGCTGAGAGAAGTATTCGTGAGGAGTGTGACATGGAGGCAGAAAGAGAGAAACAGGCCTACAGGACAGACATGAAGAGAAGATATCTAAGCTACAAAACTGGTAAAAATACACATGAACTCTCCTGCGCACCCAGCTTCATGTTGTGATGCATCTCAGCTATTCTCTTTTCTCCTTCCGGCCTTTTGTAAATTTCATATTTTTTCTCTCTTTGTATCCCTCTACCTTTCCCTTTTCTACAGAATCCTATAGATTTTGTTGTCGTCATCAGCACCGTTGCTCCAGAATTTCTTTCTTTGTTTGTTAATAATGTTTCGAAGTCGTGCATGACGTTGCGTGTGTGTTCCAGGATACAGCAGCTGCAGGACAGTCTGGAGCAGGCCTGCAGGGAGCGCATTCAGTATGAAGCAGAGTTTAAGGTCAGCTCTTGTAATGAGGTCATCGTGAATAAATGAACTGCTTTAAAAAAGGGACCGCGTCAAATCAGCATCTGCAACACCCTGCAACAAAATGACGGAATAACAGAACTCTCTCTTTTCTCATGCAGCACAGTCCTCCGACATTTGGTTCTTATTAAGCTTAGTTTGTTTCCTCCCATGAGTCTGTGTTCCTCCTTGTCTTAATAGATAACAGTATTGACATTTGACTCTTTGCTTGAGGACGTTTCATCTTTGGTCATTTATGATGATCCACCTGTCTTACTAATTGCACTGTTGAACTAAAACTGAATCAGCATGTTTGTGTGCTTCCTTCTCTCTTTCTGTCTTTCAGAAGGTGCAGGCCAGCTACAAGCGGTTTGTGGACCTGACTGATTCCTCGATCCACCTCTGATTACTCTTAAAGCTGCGCAGACTGGGGAGAGAGCCAGGTTCATGGACAACGCGACACAGACTGATGAGATCACCTCCTAATTTGTGATGGCAGTGTGTACACTGTCTGAGTATGACATGTCATAGCACTAGCAGTCAAAGCAGTGTCCTACACTACACGCTGTACTTTGTCTAAAACCATTTGAAACGTATAAATGTTAAAAGATTGTGGCATCTAAAATATACTTTCATTAATACATTTATCTTAACAAAGTATTTTTTTAGTAATGAACATGTCAACTCTTTCATAATAATAAATTGCACATTTTTGGCAGTGTTTGCAAGATAAAATCTTGTAGTAAGACTATTATTGAACTAATTGGTTTCATAGATCACATTTTCATAAATACTTCAGCATATTTAAAACCCATTAGTCTTATTTTAAATTATAGTGTAGTGATTGAACACTACTGATGAACAAAAACATATTAAATATGTAATATTTTCCTGGAGCAGCTTACATATTGTTAATGTTGTCATATTTTAATTACATTAACATGCATTGTGTGTAATGTTACTCACTGATCCAAATATATATATTGGGGCTGTTGCTACAAGCCTCAATAATTTTTTAAAATAAAATTACCTCGTTTACTAGACGTTTGCTAGTCGTTAAAAAAACGAGATATTTAGTAACTACTCTGCTTTAAAATACATTTTTTTAAATGCCATTCGAAATCTTTTGATGAATTAAGACAGTAACATTTAAAAGAAATGTGACATGAATGGATGGATGGATAAAAATTAATGGATTAATCGTTTCTAACATACAATTACATATAATATATAATAAAATTGATATGGCTGTCCAAAGGGCGTCGAGATTTGCAGCGTGCTGTCTGTAAAGAGATACTTCACCGCTGGGTGTCAGTGTAGGCAAGGTTTAACTCCTTGGGTCCCATCAGCAGCACTTAAGTCATAATACACTTCTAATTGTAGTTGTAAATAGACAAGCATACAAACACAATTAATTACGTTTCTCACATACGCAGAGCGCTGGAAATCATTCCAGTTTCAATTGACGGTAGATATATTTATTAAACAACCTCTTTATCTGCTGCACATCTTACTAAGCTTGTCATTAGTGTCGTTACCACCAGCATGAAATGTTATTACATGCACCGTTAGCAGTGAATGCACTGGGGGCGCTGTAGCGCTATAAGCCGTCGCTTCTGAATGCACAGCGCTGATCGGTGTGATCGGGTGCCGGGGATCACGAATTCACGATCATCATCATATCAAACCG
>NW_020523538.1:0-40085 GCF_003368295.1 Carassius auratus
ATCCAACCCCAGACATGTTCAAATAATGTTCATGTCTGGTGACTGGGCTGGCCAATCCTGGAGCACCTTGACCTTTGCTTTCAGGAACTTTGATGTGGAGGCTGAAGTATGAGGAGGAGTACCATCCTGTTGAAGAATTTGCCCTCTCGTGGTTTGGAATGTAAATGGTCAGCAAGAATGTCTTGATACCTCAGGCTGTTAATGTTGCCATCCACTCTGCAGATCTCTTACCCGTCCCCGTACTGAATGTAACCCCAAACCATGATTTTTTCCTCCACTGAACTTGACTCTTTTCTGTGTGAATCTTGGGTCCATGCAGGTTCCAATAGGTCTTCTGCAGTATTTACAACGATTGGGATGCAGTTTAATAGATGATTCATCTGAAAAATCAACCTTCTGCCATTTTTCCACAGTCCATCCTTCCTGCAAGCTGTGGGCCTTGGCAAATGCAACACGGTTTTTTAGTTGTCTTCTTTTTAATGCTGATTTCTGAGTTGCAGTTGAAAAAGGGCTGGCCTTGGTCTGTTGAACCAACAAACAGTCCTCTCAAACTGATGTCTTACAGGGTCTGTCTGACCTGGGCCTGTCATGACCTTCACCAGTTTCTTCAAATCTTTTTCTTATCCTCTCCACTTGACGTTTAGATATATTATAGATGTCTGCCACCTCAGCAGGAGACTTGGTCTCCAGGCTCTTGATGATCAGCACTTTGGTCTGTGGTTGAATCTTTGGCATACTGTCAGAGGTCAGGATGCATTTCAAATGAAGGTTGGGTGTGCTTGGGGTTCTTCTTCTACACACCTGGGAATGTGTTAATTACAGTATTTGTCACAGGTGATGCTCTATAGTAACTCAGGGTAAAGGGGTTATGATTTTGCTTGAGTTATGAATAAAATCGAAAAAATATTTATTTGTATTAACTTATTATTTTAGTACAGTGGTTTTCAACCTGTGGGCCGTTGGTATTGGTATTGCAGGTGGGCCGCCAATTACTATTATAATAAATAATAATATTGTTCATATATGTAAAAATTTCTAAGTCATTCCTTAATAACATCATTTCATATATAGAATTAAATAAAAAAAAAAGTTATATTAAACTGTAACTATGCTTCCACTATTCGAGCTCGCTGATTGGTTTAAGAATAAACCGCCAATTTATCTTAGATTATATATGCTACAGAACAACAGCAGTTTTTCCAAGCGGTGCCAGCCCAAGTTATTTTCTGTTCATTTCAGTTCATTCAATAAAGACAGTTAACAATCTAGTTTCTGATTACTAAGCTAACATATGTGTTTGGTTGTGTGGGCCGCGAGTTGAAAAAGGTTTGGAACCACTGTTTTAGTAGATAGAATAAGTCAGTTTTGGGCTAAATTAATAATTTTTTAAGCCCCATATCCTTTCAACTCGCAACACATACTGTAATCAAATTATTTTCGTTATTTTCCTGCTTTAGCAAATTAACAAATATTTGTTGATGTGATTGTTTTTTTATTATAAATATTTGTTTTTAATATTAATATAATAAAAATGTGGTGGACTGAGTCCTTTTTCTGGCTGAATTGGACTGGCAATTTGAAGCGATGGCCTTCAGTGTGGCGTGGGATGCAGTATTCCGTTTAAGCATGTACTCAAGCCTTTAAAGGGGTCTTATGATGTGATTTCAAGTTTTCCTTTCTCTTTGGAGTGTTACAAGCAGTTTGTTAATAGATAAGATCCCTAAAGTGGCAAAGACTAAAGTATCAAACCCAAAGAGATATTCTATTAAATGTTAAGACTTGTCCATGCCACACTAAAACACCTAGTTAACACAAGCATGAATTCTGAGTATGGGTCACCATACTTGGCTGTATGTCACATCGCTGTCACTTTCACTTTCACTTAAATGTTTAGGCAAAGAAAGAAGCGTAACTTTAATTCTGGATGTAGTATTGTTGCCATCGCCATGTTGTGAAGATGCTGAGTGTTTCGTTGTGAAATCGAAACTACTTTGTTTGGCCTTCCAAAAGAGGACACAACTAGAATCAGTGGTTAAGTTTTATTTACAACACTGTTCCAGAACACCAGGACTCATCTAACAATGACAAACCATGGTTTACTTCAAAACTAAAACATCTCCGGCAGGCCAAAGAAGATGCTTACAGGAATGGGGACAAAGTGTTGTATAAACAGGCTAAATACACACTGGAAAAGGAGATCAGAGTGGCAACAAGGAATTACTCTGAAAAACTAAGGACTCAGTTCACTTCCAGTGATTCAGAATCAGTGTGGGGAGGTCAGAAAGTGATTATCAACTATGAAACACCATCCCCAGCATTATGGATAATTAACAACTGGCAGACAATCTGAATGAGTTTTACTGCAGGTTTGAACAAAACACCCCCCATCTTCACAAAGATTTTCAACAGATCACTGGAGCTGTGTGAAGTCCTTCATGCTTCAAACACTCCACCATCATCCCCATCCCAAAGAAACCCAAAATGACAGGACTAAATGACTAGAGGGCTGTGGCTCTGATGTCTTTGGTCATGAAGCAATTTGAAAAATTCATGCTGGCCCATCTGAAGGACATTACTGGACCCTTGCTGGATCCTCTTCAATTTGCCTATGGAGCAAACAGGTCTGTGGATGACGCAGTCAACATGGGACTGCATTATGTGTTACAACATCTAGACAGACCTGGGACTTATTTGAGGATCCTGTTTGTGGACTTCAGGTTTGCCTTTAAGACTATGAGTCAAAACCTTCTCCTGCCCAGACTAACTCTGAAGTGAAGTGAATCAACAGCTTCCTTACAGATAGGCAGCAGCTAGTGAGGCTGGGAAAACTCACATCCAGCAATCAGCACTGGAGCTCCCCAGGGCTATGTCCTTTCCCCACTTCCTTCACACCAATGACTACAAAAAAGACCCCTCTGTCAAGCTGTCAAGCTCCTGAAGTTTGCAGACGACACCACACTCATCGGCTTCATTCAGGACAGTGATAAGTCTGCCTACAGACATGAGGTTAAGGAGCTGGTTGTCTGCTACAGTCTTAACAACCTTGGAGCTCAACACACTCAAAACACAACTGTGGAGATGATCGTGGACTTCAGGATAAATGCCCCTGCTCTACACCCACTCACCATCATGAACAGCACTGTGACTGCAATGGAGTCATTCAGGTTCATGGGCACCACAGTCTCTCAGGGCCTGAAGTGGAACATTCACATTTACTCCATTTGGAAAAAGACCCAGCAGAGGCTGTACTTTCTTCACCAGCTGAGGAAGTTCAACCTGGCACAGGAGCTGTTGAAACAGTTCTACTCCACCATCACTGAATCTGTCCTCTGCACTTCAATAACTGTCTGGTTCGGCTACCAAATCTGACCTCAGTAGACTACAGAGGGTAGTTCGGACTGCTGAATCATTGGTACAACCCTTACAAACTCTCCAAGAACTTTACTCATCCAGAGTGACATTCTTTCACATGATTTATTTAAATTTTTAGAACATAACAATTCTTTAAGGTAAATGAAAATTAGCAGTTTGCTTCAATAGTCTGCAGTAAATTACAGAATTAGAGTAATGAGAAAAAAAGGTAGAAACTAAAAGTACAGGTCCTTCTCAAAAAATTAGCATATTGTGATAAAAGTTCATTATTTTCCATAATGTAATGATAAAAATTAAACTTTCATATATTTTAGATTAATTGCACACCAACTGAAATATTTCAGGTCTTTTATTGATTTAATACTGATGATTTTGGCATACAGCTCATGAAAACCCAAAATTCCTATCTCAAAAAATTAGCATATCATGAAAAGGTTCTCTAAACGAGGTATTAACCTAATCATCTGAATCAACTAATTAACTCTAAACACCTGCAAAAGATTCCTGAGGCTTTTAAAAACTCCCAGCCTGGTTCATTACTCAAAACCGCAATCATGGGTAAGACTGCCGACCTGACTGCTGTCCAGAAGGTCATCATTGACACCCTCAAGCGAGAGGGTAAGACACAGAAAGAAATGTCTGAACGAATAGGCTGTTCCCAGAGTGCTGTATCAAGGCACCTCAGTGGGAAGTCTTTGGGAAGGAAAAAGTGTGGCAAAAACGCTGCACAACGAGAAGAGGTGACCGGACCCTGAGAAAGATTGTGGAGAAGGACCGATTCCAGACCTTGGGGGACCTGCGGAAGCAGTGGACTGTGTCTGGAGTAGAAACATCCAGAGCCACCGTGCACAGGCGTGTGCAGGAAATGGGCTACAAAGAAGCAGCACTGGACTGTTGCTCAGTGGTCCAAAGTACTTTTTTCGGATGAAAGCAAATTTTGCATGTCATTCGGAAATCAAGGTGCCAGAGTCTGGAGGAAGACTGGGGAGAAGTAAAATGCCAAAATGCTTGAAGTCCAGTGTCAAGTACCCACAGTCAGTGATGGTCTGGGGTGCCATGTCAGCTGCTGGTGTTGGTCCACTGTGTTTTATCAAGAGCAAGGTCGATGCAGCTAGTTATCAGGAGATTTTGGAGCAATTCATGCTTTCATCTGCTGAAAAGTTTTATGGAGATGAAGATTTGGTTTTTCAGCACGACCTGGCACCTGCTCACAGTGCCAAAACCACTGGTAAATGGTTTACTGACCATGGTATTACTGTGCTCAACTGGCCTGCCAACTCTCCCGATCTGAACCCTATAGAGAATCTGTGGGATATTGTGAAGAGAAAGTTGTGAGACGCAAGACCCAACACTCTGGATGAGCTTAAGACCGCTATCGAAGCATCCTGGGCCTCCATAACACCTTAACAGTGCCACAGATTGCCTCCATGCCATGCCGCATTGAAGCAGTCATTTCTGCAAAAGGATTCCCGACCAAGTATTGAGTGCATAACTGAACATAATTATTTGAAGGTTGACTTTTTTTGTATTAAAAAAAACTTTTATTTTATTGGTCGGATTAAATATTTTTAATTTTTTTGAGATAGGAATTTTGGGTTTTCATGAGCTGTATGCCAAAATCATCAGTATTAAAACAATAAAAGACCTGAAATATTTCAGTTGGTGTGCAATGAATCTAAAATATATGTAAGTTTAATTTTTATCATTACATTATGGAAAATAATGAACTTTTATCACAATATGCTAATTTTTTTAGAAGGACCTGTACATACTGTAATTCAAACAAATAATTTTCAGGGCTAATCCTGAAATTGCAATCAGCAGTGTTTGAAATCTATTCTGTTTTGAATGTGTGGTTCACAGTTTTGACAGAAGTGTGTTAGCATTTGAACAAAGTGCTGTAAATCCACAGCTCTACTGTCTACACCACTGAAGCGGTTGAATTCAATGCATCTTTTTTAATATTGAGTGTCAACCAGACATTGGTGGGCATTTACTTGTATTGCTATTTTTTACATGTTCTGTGTGCTTAAAGGGATATTTCATCCCAAAATTACAGCTCCTGTATAAGCAGCACCAAACTTGTGAACATGCATCGACTTACACAGGAGTAAAAAAAAACAAAAATGGTTGAATAAAGTAATTTTTGTTTCTTTGTGCACAAATACTGCAGTATTCTTGTAGCTTCACAAAATTAAGGTTGAACCACTGATGTTACATGGACTATTATATCGATGTCCTTACTTTTCTAAGCCTTGAACTTGGTAGTTGCGTTGCTATCTATTGGAGAGTCAGAGAGCTCTTGGAATGCATCAGTAATATCTTTAATTAATGTTCTGAAGATGAACAAAGTTCTAACGGGTTTGGAATGACTTGAGGGTGAGTAATTATTGACAGAAAATTTTGGATGAACTATCCCTTTGAAGAGTATCCGGAAGGCCATTATTTTTTGTGTGTGTGTGATTGTGTGTGTGTGTGTGCTACATGTTTATTTAAGTAGATCCATTTGCTAGGATGACATAGCCTGACTACGTCAGACCTCCTACTTCGCTCAATTTCATTTCGCTTCTGTACTCAGTCTGATACAGCATAGACATCATATAGGTAGACGCCCCATCGAACGCTACTGCCTATTGGCACGAACGAGCCGTGGAGCCGCCATCTTGGACCGGTCGCCAGCTCCACTCAGTGTAACGTGTTTGCCAGGTGCAATGAGCTGTCAGCGCATTAAATTAATCATATCTCACTGAATACCTAACTGATTTTGATGCGGGGTTTTTTGCTGCAAAGGTCATTAATGCAGCTATGATACAGGGCACATGGTTCAGAATATTTTAATATTCATAATAGGCTTTACAGTTACATATTATATTCTGATATAAGATATAAGTGACCTGACGCCCAAAATCTAAATATGTGAGGTAGGATATTTATAAATCACACACTATAAATATGATAAAGAAGCAGAAACAGATAGTTGCAGTAAAATAAGATATTTTAATAAGTTGAAGAAACAATTTATTATAATTTGTGACATATACACTCTCTCTGGTTCTCTCACATACACACACACACACACACACTTCTCCCTCCCTCCCTCCCTCCCTCCCTCTCCCTCACACACACAAACACACACACTCTTCTCCCTCCCTCCCTCTCTCTCTCTCTCTCTCACACACACACACACACACACACTCTTTTCTCTCTCTCTCATACTCTCTCACACACACACTAAAACTCCTGAAAGAGGACTGTTTTGCAGAGCTTCTTTCTCGTGCTCCCTTTCTGTAGTTCAAGAGAGGAGAGTTTGGCAACATGGTGGGGCCTAATCTTTAGAAACACAGACACAACCAATGACAACATATCAGACTGATGCTTGTCAGTGTCAAATTGGGTCTCCTCAATGTGCTCCCCAGGAAGGAAAACATCCTCTGTCCCAATCTCCTCCCGCACAATGTGTGTGACTGTTGACACCTTAGGAGCTTGTATTGCTGAAGCTTGGCGGATCACCCTCTCTGCAGCTCTCAGCACCTTATAATAATAATAAAAATAATACATATGTATATAGCGCTTTACACAGTACTCAAATATACTTTACAGAACAGAGAAAATATGAACAAAGCAACCTTAATATACATAACTTCCTGAAATCACGTGCGCAAACACAAAAAACAATAGTAGTAATAATAGTAATGTTAAATCTTACTTCTGAAAAGTAATCCCGAGCCGTACTTGCGATGGTCCGCCGATTAGATCAGGAAAATGCTGCACAGTGCTCTGGCATCTTAACTGCTGCTACGCAACGATACTAGGAGTACGACCGGTTCAAGATGGCGGCCGCAAATCTTCTTCTTCTTCTTCTTCTTCTTCTATTTTTACTGGCGGTTGACAACTTGTTGTATTACCGCCACCTCTGGACTGGAGTATACCCACCACTTATATTATCTCTAAACTTTTAAATTCTTTTTAAAAGCCCTGTACTCTTTAAAAAAGAAAACAAAATTTGACACATCTTATCAGAACTTCTATCTAAAATATTTCTATAATTAAATATTATTTCATTAGCTTCTACTTGCTCAATAAACCTTTCCCTCTCATTCTTATATTTCTGACAATAAAACAATACATGCTCTACAGTTTCTGAGTTATTTCCAAGACAATACTCACAGATACCATCACCATGCTTTTTCATTAAAAATAATGTACTGTCAAGTCTGGTGTGCCCAATCCTCAACCTGGACAACACCCCTTCTTCATGTCTAGTTCTACCTGACCCTGCATTCTTATTTAGGCCTACTTTAGACTGTAAGTTAAAAAAATGTCTCCCACTTGATTCATTTTCCCAACAGCGCTGCCATATTTAAATAGTTCTTGTTTTAATAATACTTTTAACTTCTGCTTTACTGTGTTTTATGTCAACATCAATGATATCTTTATCTGCTGCTCTTTTGGCCCATACATCAGCCAGCTCATTCCCCTCCACCCCTATGTGTGCTGGAACCCATAAGAAGGAAAACATTTTACCCGCCTTTTGCAACCCACTCGCTAACTGCAATACTTCAAGCAGAATGTCTTTCCTGGACCCTGAATGGGAATTCTTGATACTTACAATAGCAGAACTGGAATCAGAAGCTATGACAGATTGTCTATTCCCCCCATTACTTTCTACCCATAACAGGGCAAGCCATATAGCTACAAGCTCTGCCGTATATACTGCCAAATCATCACTTGCCTATTTCCTACAGCCAAACCCAGCACAGGCACCATATGAGCCACTCCCACTCTTTTATCTGATCTTTTAGATGCATCTGTAAAAATAATCCTGTCATTTCTGTAGTCTTCTGTTATATATCTATTAACTATCCCCTTATCTACTCCACATACCTGCTTTTCTTCCAGCAGCCCTAAGTCCACTTTTAATTCCTCAAAAGTCCACGGGGGAACTGTAGAGTATGGTACTGTCATACAGATATTAAGAGCACTTAAACCCATACACTCAACTTTTTGTTCAATACCCCACCCAGAGCTTTTTACTTTTTTATTTAATCGCTCTTGACAATTTCTTAGGGTTATGTGAGCAATATGATCCTCTCTATGACCTTTAAGATTAGCCCAGTACACTAGGGCCAGTTGATCTCTTCTTAAATTCAAGGGCATCTCCCCCACCTCCACTTGGATGGCTGCCACCGGAGAGGACTTGACTGCTCCACTGCAAATTCTCAAGGCTTGGTTTTGCATTACATCCAGTTTATGTTACAATGACTTGGAGGCTGATCCATATGCTACACTCCCATAATCGAATACTGACCTCATTAAACCAGTGTAAATTGTTCTCAAAGCTGCACGAGACGCACCCCACTCAACCCCACACAAGCACCTCATCACATTTAGAATTTTCTTAGATTCATCAACAATCTTCTGGATATGGAAGGCCCATGTCAACTTCTTGTCAAACCATACACCCAAGTACTTAAAAACCTCTACTCTTTCCAGCTCTTTTCCTGACAAGCTAATCTTAAATTCCGGTCTTATACTCCCCTTAGAAAAGAACATAACTTTTGTTTTTTCTGCTGATATCCTAAATCCCCATTGAACTGCCCATTTCTGAACTTCATTTACTGCTCTCTGAATTTCCTTTACTATGAATTCCACATTCCTCCCTTTCTTCCACATGGCACCATCATCAGCGAACAAAACTACTCCATCATGCCCCTTCACATTTTTGAATATCTGATCTATTATTATATCAAACAATATAGGGCTTACAATACTCCCCTGCGGAGTGCCATTCTCAACTATATATTCATTACTTAATTCTCCATTTATTTTATCCCTTAGACTTCTTTCAGCCAAAAAAGCTTTTATCCACTGGAGCATTCTATCACCAATCCCCATCTGCTGCAACCTGATCAACAATCCGTTCGTCCACAACATGTCGTACGCTTTTTCAATATCGAAGAATACTACCACCACTGCTTCTCTATTTACTTGAGCTCTTCTTATACCATCTTCCAAACATACTATTGGATCCATTGTACCTCTACCTCTCCTAAAACCACTCTGGTAGCTCTGCAATAACCCCTTTGACTCAACCCAGTAATTTAACCTATCGTTTACCATTTTCTCCATAGTCTTACCCACCTGCGAAGTTAAAGCTATAGGCCTGTAACTACTTGGATTATGAGGATCTTTACCAGGTTTCCTAATTGGCACAATTATAGACTCTTTCCACTCCTTAGGTATCCTTCCCTCCAACCATATCTTGTTAAATAACAGCAACAGCTTATCTTTCCCTATTCCACTCAAATTATCCAACATGTCATAACATATTGAGTCTCTCCCGGGCGCAGATTTTATTAATTTTCTCAGGGCAATATTTAGTTCTAGTCTAGTAAAAAATTCATTAATACTACCTTCTTCCTCATTCACAATCCCATCCACTTTCGAATATCTTAACAATGTCTCATGCCTTCCTTCCTTTTCCTCCAAACTGAGGTTATCTGAACTATGAACCCTAGCTAATGTTTTAGCAATCACTTCCGCTTTATCTTTACTCGTCACCACTATATCCTCTCCATCTATAAGCATAGGGTACCCATTATTTCTATCTATTCCTTTCATTTTTTTAATCATACCCCAAATCCTCTCTATAGGAGTAGTGCGCCCCACAGCATTACAAAATCTCCACCAGTATTCCTTTTTTGCTTTCTTAACAGTTCTTCTCACCAAAGCTTGAGTTCTCTTATACTCAATAAATTATTGAAAATTATGTGACTTCTTCAATTTCCTAAAAGTTCTATTCCTTTCTTTTACTGCCTCCTGACACTCTTTTGACCACCATGGTACTATCCTATTTAAAGGCCTGGACTCTGCCTTTGGAATAGTTGCCCCTGCTGCATCCACTATACTTGAACTAATTGCCCCACATAGCTCTTCAACACTCATACTTCCTTCAATAGTTGACATCCACTCATCACAATAACTGCTGACAATAACTGCGAACACACTACACTTTATATTTATATACACATACACTTTATTTATCTAACACACATACTTAGTATACACTTAAATTTTGCACATAATACACATGTACATACATAACTGCATTTTGTAATATACCTGCCTACAATTGTCAATTTGTATATTGTCATTCACTATCTACTTATTTGTATTTTTTATTCTTTTATTATGTGTTTTATGTTCTGTCGCTGTCATTCTGTTGTACTGTGGAGCTTCTGTCACGAAACAAATTCCTTGTATGTGTAAACATACCTGGCAATAAAGCTCATTCTGATTCTGATTCTGATTCTGATTCTGATCACTGACTTCTCTAAACTTCTCCCAATCAGCTTTTTCTAGTATCCATCTCCCGCCTCTTTTTTCCCTGTCTTTTTCCAATTCCACCCCTACCTTCACTCTGATGGGGTAATGGTCACTCCCAATTGTCGTCTCCTTTAGTACTTCCCACCCACACTTATCTGCTATATTCCTAGAA
Source organism: Carassius auratus (assembly GCF_003368295.1). Classification (NCBI taxonomy): domain Eukaryota; kingdom Metazoa; phylum Chordata; class Actinopteri; order Cypriniformes; family Cyprinidae; genus Carassius; species Carassius auratus. The sequence continues at coordinate 10,871 of NW_020523538.1, forward strand.
ACTATTGTCAAATCAATAGCTGACTCTGTTCCTCTAGACACGTCTAGCCTAGTTGTAGAACCATCATTAATACAAACTAAACCCTCCTCCTCAATAAACTCTTCTACGACAATCCCATTACTATCATCCCTATCACCCCACAGTGTACTATGTGCATTAAAATCCCCACACTATATGACCTTTCCAGTCAAATCTTTCCATATTCCTTCAAGCTGTCTCCTTTCCTATTGTCTACATGGATTATATAAATTAATAATTACAATTTTACCAGTATTTGACCATACTTCAACTATAATATACTCCAAATCCTCTCCTTTCCTTGCTTCTCTAAACTGGAGACCCCTCTGAATGAATGTAACTACCCCACCTCCTTTACCAGTGACTCTGTCCCTTCTTACTGATATATACCCCTTTATCCCAAAGTCTAGCCTTGGGATCAGTCATGATTCTTGTATACATAATACGTTTGGTTTATACACCTCACATCCTCCATACGCTGCACTATGGTCGCCACCACAATTGCAACATTTTTGAGTTGCCCCTTCCTCGCATTCACCATACTTATGTTCTCCTCCACACTTACTACATCTAATCTTCCCTTTGCATACAGCAGCCACATGCCCATACCTTTGGCAATTGAAACATCTCAATGGAGGTGGGATGTATACCCTAACATTATAGCTCATAAACCCAATATACACCTTATCTGTGAGTTGTTTTTCATCAAACGTTAGCAATATTGACAGACTATCACTCAACACACCATCCTTTTTCATTTTCAACCGTTTCGCTTCTTTTACTTTCACATTTTTTATGTTTCCCAACACCTCATTAATTGAATCTTTAACTGGGATCCCAGTAATAACTCCTCTAATCAGCTCCTTGTCACTGGCTATGACCCCTCTCACTCCTTGGCCATTCATCTTTCTTATTTTAACTGCTTTCTTCTGTTGGTCCTCATCAGTACATTCTACGAACAGTGATCCATTTCTAAATTTTTTCACATTCTATACTTCCCCTATCTCCTTATGTACACATTTCGTTAACTGTATAGGACTCCAATCAGAAAAAGAACCTCCCTCCTTTATAAAGGATATAAATACCTTATATACCACCTTCCTTTCAGAGATGTCAATATCCTCATCATCTTGTTTACTAAATTTCTATTTCTTGCGTTTTGGCCTACCTTCCTCTTCATACCCACACTCAGATTCCTCCATCCCCCACTGCTTACTCCGTCACTTCCTACAAACAACTCCAGTCCAGTCGGCCGCAAATCTCATCGCCCAGCGGCCAATTGACCCCTTTTGCGCGGACGTCACAGGTACGTCACGGCGCTAGCTGGAGGCAAAACAAACGGAAAACTGGAGGCGGCTAATACAAACCAACACAGGGTCGGCTACTCAAAGAGCTTAAAATGTCGTCTTGTTGTGTTGTTGGTTGCCAGAATCGACGGAGAACATTTTATATACATTGTTGTGATTAATTGTGACCGGAATTTAAGAACATGGTAAGAAAGAATAAATACAGAAAGTTTATAATTAATTTGCAGTCTTCGGAATTTTTATTTCTAGAAAATATTTACATCTTAATAATAATTTTACTGTAATGTCACGCTTTGTTTAATCTAAGGATTTATACGACCTCAGTTTATCTTTACTTTACACTCTCGGTTTCTCTATCAGGTAAGTGTAGATGTCAGGCCACTCAATCGGAGGTAACGTTAATCCTGTCAGATCGTCCATCCAATGAGTGATTGTGTACGGGTCGACCAATCTGGTTCCGTCCGTTAAAGTTAACTTTTTCAAATAATTATCGCGGTCCCGGACAGTGAGTGACCTCAAATATTCAGATAAAGCAGATATATTCAGATTTTCTCCAGCCACTGTTAAAAAAACAAGCTAAGAAAACTCGCTAGCTACCGTTTGTTCAAGTGTTGAGGGGAATCTTTCTGCCTCCAGCTAAGCCCCGCCCACACAAACTGTAAAAGGGTCTATTCGGTTGTTAAGTGATGACGTAAGAAGCGCTGCTTCCGGGTCCAAGCCTCAACTCGCTTCACTTGAGAATACTACCTCAGCAGCCGTTTATGAGCACTGTTTATTCATATTAATTATTTAAGCTAAACGCTTTCAAACTTACGGTATACACTACAGTCTCCGTGCTCACAGCGTCCCAAACTCAAATAATTTTTTATATATTTTTTTAATATTTATATTTTCATTGTCTGGCTATATGGGACTTCAGTATGGAGTTAAAGGTTAAGATTATAACTTTTTCGCTAGTATTCTATCACATTGTGAGTTTATATTAGCACTTTTTGTTGTTTTCTCGTGGTAACTGATAGAGCGTTTGGACACGGAAGCGCTGCTATGTGATGTCAGACTTAACAACCGAATAGGGCGTCTACTTATATGATGTCATATGTGATACAGCGTCAAAGTTTTCTGTTTGCCACCGGTCTGGAAACAGCCGGGCCAATCAACGAACAGAGGGCGGGCTGAGAGCTGTGACGTAGATGCTTAGCGCCGAGTTTTACATTGTAGGTTAGAGAAATTGAAAACCGAAACGACCGCAGAAATGGGAAACGAGACACGGGATGCAATTCGCTCTGTTATGGAGAACATTCAACTCTTTTTCAAACTGCAAAAGTCGTTTACAGCCATGTTCACTCCGGTATTTCGCTCGCATCATCATGTGTTAACAACAGGTTTACAGTGGAAGTTCAATCATAAATTTGAGTTCGATGCATGATGTCTGTGCTTCGATGCGGCTGCACAGGCGCATAACATACGTCATAACTAAACGTATCTGATTGGCTACGGGTAACCAATGATTTTAAACTTCAGACAAGCGCCCCCTAGCGAGAGAGAAAACACTTCTCTATTATGCCATTCCAGACTCTGTCTATGAAACAAAGTCAAGTAGCAGAGTCTGGTATTACCAGGCTAAGGATGACATAATAGACACAGTTCATTTGCCTGGATAAAGCAATAAACTAAACTTTTTTTTGAGTCCATTATATAATAAGTTTATTGTGGATTTTAGATTATCAAGGAACAGTGCAGACTAATGTATTTTTAAATATGTTGGTTTAATTTCCAATCATGTTGTTTCTGACAGCACTTGAGAAATATTGCTGTTATTATATAATAATATAATCCCTCACTGGTGTTGTCTTTTCTTAAATAATATCTCTTTCTCTTGTTTGTTCCCTATGTTATACATCCAGCAAGGCAAAGTGCCGTGTCTTATGGAGCTAAACTCTGATGTTTAACAAAGCACCGTAATGAGTGGGAAAGTCTGGATATTGATCACTGTGAGTTATAATCAGTCTTTGCTAATATATTAGTGAATGTTCTTGGAAGAGGTGTTGTGTGGCTGCAGTTTATTTTTTTATTGCACCTTGTTAAAGATAGCCCAAACTGATTTATGATAAGTAATCTACATACAGTGTTTACATAAGATGCTTAACATAAGATTAATTATTTCAGATAACAGTTGTCCAGATGTGGGACTTGATTTTTGGCATTTCTTTCATAGGCAGTTTCATTAATCACCCATGTTTACCATGTCCAGTCCAAGTGTATGGACCGAGACATCAAGGCACATCTGGTGAGTCTATCCTTTGCGATTTTCTGCACATGTTGTCCCAACTAAATCTGAGGCTCGTTGCTTTTATCCTACACATTTGTGAATTTTTAATTTGGGAAAGCATCCAGCAATAAAATGCTAATTTTAAGTGTTTTCTAAAAAAAGAGGTTACTGCCATAGTATGTAAAGTCATGTTATGTGTTCATAACAGCTAACATCTCACAATATGTAGCTGTGTTATCCTTCTTACAACTAAGTGTTTTATTTATTTATTTATTTATTTGATAGTGGGAAAAAATTTATTTTGGTCTGTTCTAATTCTACACGGGTCTAATAATTCTACACAGAATTCAGTACAATCTAAAAAGTACATGGTAAATATATGTTTCATATTAAGATTAAGATTTTTAGAACTATGTCGTTATCATTATCTTTATAGTTATCGTGCTTGGTGTGAACGGCCTTTAGCTCAGCATCTTCTCCTGGAGTTCCTGAATCGAACAGAACTGCTCTGATCTGTGATCAGTGATCTATATAGGGTGACGATGTCACAACGTCAGGAATTGAGTGAGCCAATGAGGAATGGTACCTTTTGGAGGGAAGTTTTATAACTCTTTGTCTCTAGTATGGTGTCTTGCATATGAAATTAGATTGGGAGATTCAAGAGAAGAATATTTAAGATTCTTATAAAACTAATGTGTTGCATAGGTATCAACATATAATATACACAGCCTCATAGATACCAAACATCATACAGATGAGGTTATATTAACTAGTGATCTATCATAAGCATGCATAAAACGTGCAATACACAAAAGACAATATACAAGAATAGTAACAGCATACACAGTTCCCTAAAGTATATTTGTGTTCATTCAAGGAAGAGTCCTTTTTTATAGCAGTATATGTCTTTTTAGAGAGAATTTAGGAGGAAGAGTCTCTCCACGTACTCTTAGGTCGTAAACGTTATCTGGTCTGACTAAGGCTTTTATTAATCATGGTCAGAAACAGACAAGATCAATCACCAGTGTCAGGCATAACACAGATAATCCAGAGACATAGACATATTTCCAGATAGAGGTTGAGGCAGGCAGCAATCAGCAAAAACAGAGTCGAAAAAAAGAGCAATGGTCAACAGGGCAGACGGCAGAGAATTACAGGCGGTACAAACACAAGGAAACCGCTCTGAAATGTCAGACTGGGCTAAACAAGACTTCTCAATCACTGAGAGTCCAAACACAGTATATATAGGGGAGTGGTAATGGGGAACACCTGAGGCCCATTTCACTAAGGAGGTTCAACCAACTCTGAGTTTAAACTTGGACTGCCAATAGAGTAAGAAAAATACGGTAGTGGCTATTTAAACTAAGTGGAATTAACATACTTTCTTAGCGATAGATCTTATTTACAGTGATATTTACAGAAAAAATGTACAGTGAAAATCGTGATATATTCTATTTACCATGTAAAAGTGGCAGTTCTTTGCAACAGGCTAAGTGTAAATAATAATTAGATGCTAGTTATACTATATACTGGCAAATAAATTTGCACCTCAGTATTGTTATACATTAACAGGATGCAATAATAACAGATTGTAAATGATTATATTTAGTACAATTATAAATAGTTGTATCATTATTAAACACTCGTTAGGCACTTTACTTCCACTTTTAGAACATTTTGTTTATTTTTATTGAAAATAAATTCTAATGTGACATGTGATGGGAAAAGGGAGAAGAACGAGCTTGGCAAAAGCCGGACTCTAACCCAATCGATCGCGTTACAAGCTAGTTTTCTGTGCCCAAAACTTTACTGCCTACAACATTAAAGCCGTTATTCAAATGTGTCGTATTTAACCTTATGTGTCGATGGAGGGTGGAGCTACAGTAGATTTGCACTTAGTGATAGACACTCAGAATAATCTTGTTTTCCATTTGCATTAAGATTATTTTTATTATCAGACTGGCATATAAATTTACTTAAGTAAAATGCACTTAATTTAGATCCCCCAGGAAACAAGATTAAGTATCTTATATCATTTTCTTATATAAAGAATCAATCTTTATTTTATTTTATTTTTTATATTTGTACTTGGGGGGGGGGGGGCGGAGGTAGGGGCTTAGTAAGAAGAACATTTTTCCAGCGTGCATAAATGAAGTGTTTAAAAAGGGGGAGGAAACTGAAAGAAACTCTGGGTTTATCGAATAAAACCTGCTCCTGACCAGGTTAGGTTCATAGAGTAAGTAGTAACTGACTCTGAGTATAAGTTAGCTCTCCTTCAGAAACGGCGTTGACTTACCCTGCTTTCTTGGGTTTGACAAACCTCCAATTCTGAAACAGAAAACCTAGAGTTTGCCTCAGTGCATGGTTAACATACTCTGAGTTTTCACTTAACCTCCTCTGTGAAACGGGACCCAAGTCAAATGTTTTGTAGTTTCCTAAATTGTGCTCAGCATACAAAGTTATTACATTTATGTTTAATTCTAATCTGACTCCATTTTAGTAGGACCTCGAATTTAGGTTGAAAGGCAAATTGGTAGTTTGTTCTATCTCTAATTATTATTATTATTATTATTATTATTATTATGACATTTGATTATTCTAGTTAGCTCTCTACTTTATATTTACTCATTCATTAGGAATCTGTGTTGCTCAGGGTGTATCATGCTGGCTGATGTGCATGTTCCCCACGATGAAAACCTCTCGAGTCTGATCGTTATTCAGAGGTCATGACTAACTATTTAATAGGTCATCTATGCATACTGTGGGCTCATTCTGGCTACAGAAGCTCCCTGACCCTTTTGCTTCAATTCTTTAAATACAAAACTAAAATAAAACATCCCCCAAAGGAGGCATTTTACAGGGTAATTTACATGGAAGACCCTGGGAAAGGGCACACCCATTACAGTAAACAAAATATCTCTTAACTCATAGGATCTGTAATATTTTTATCTACTTTTGTAATATTGAGACCATTGTATCAGTTGCATTGAGACATTTCAAATGATACCAGACAGGACTGTTAGTTCACTTGCATTGGCATTTTCATGTAATCATTTTGAGCAGGCTGAGTAGAAGGAAGCAGGGGTGAAGGGATTTAAAATGAAGCAAATGAACAAAAGGGAAGGAAGTCTCCTTCAGCTCCACTTTGTGGCTTGTCTCGAAGATGCCCCTGTATGTTTGTATTGTCTGTTTCTCAGGAAATCAATCTTTCATTCCTTACAATGCTGAATAGGACTTTGAATTAATTGATTTTGCTACCATTTTGACTGTACATGATCCCCTAAATATGTACTTACTGTATCTTCTCTTAAATGCACATAGGATGAGTGGTTGTTGAAAGAGCACGTGTTTCTGATGAAGGTGTTCTCGCCTGAAATGAAGGTAAGAGCAAAGAACACAAGGGGACTTTTATTTACGTATTTACTTTATTTAACTTTATTTACTTTATAGTATTTGTTATAAGCAGTAGTTGTATATTGTGTGTTATTATAAGAAGTATCAGCTTATTTAAATGTTTCTTGTTATCCCAAATGTATTGTACAGAAAAAGACACAACAAGAGTATATTAACTTTAGCCAGAAAACTGTAATTTCTCTTATCAGTTTATACTGGTATGGATTTTAGTTTGAATAACTGAGTTCAATAATTAATAATAATAGTTATGTCATGGTTATTTGTCACATTATTTTCCTGACTATTTTTCCAGGAACATGCGCTTCTATCAGTGATAAATACCCTGTGTTTCATACTGGATAAATAATAAGGGAAATAATAATTTAATGGTTGTAAAAACTTTTGGCATGATGCTGTCAGATGTGAGTATGCTGCTTACTCTACCATATTCTGTCATTCTGTTTCAAATATCAAAATGATTCAGTCACATTCACTGCATAGTTTCCCTGTTTCTCTCTATAGCTAGATAAAAAATATGAAGACTTTTGTGCAAATCTCAACTGCACGGATGCTTACACAGTACGCATCATTGACACAACCACTTTGGAGAAATGTATAGAAATTCTTGCAATGGATCTGTATCAGGTATAGTAAGACATTTAACCTCTCATCATTTATCCTTTTCCTTTAGTCTTGCTCTTCCTTAATTTATACATAATATGAACAATGGCCACCATAAATCTCTGGCTAGGCAACACTTATTTGTAGCTGAATGCATAGAATTAGCCAGAATATTTATAAAACAAACTAGCTAAATTGCATGAACTGGATATATAATGTAGAATGTTAATAATAATACATGTTTGAAATGCCCATTTAGCTCACTTTCTCTCTTTTTTTCTACTTAGACCTGAAGTGTCCATCAAAGAGTAAGTTATTTTACTTTGTCTCACTTGCAGTATATCCATGATGAACTTTTTCGTCTACTCTTTGTAAAAGCAAAAAAAAAAAAAAAAAAATCAGTAAGCAGACAAAAAAAAATAAAACATGAACTTGTTTAGGCAATAGCTGATTATTTTGCACACACACATATTAAAACTGTGATTTTAAAATGTCTGGATCTTTCTAGTAGCTCTTACTATAATTTTAATTATTCCAAAGAAACTGATTTGTTTAGCTCATACAGCATCACATGTAAATTTCTGAGTGCTGTAGTACAGAAATTGTTGAATTATTATGCTGAAACCTTCTAGAATATATCATGTTTTGTATCAATATCACACAGGCGCCCCTTTAACAACGATCAGCCCAACTCCTGAATCCAGTAAGATAACTCAAGTTTCTTATTTCACATCTCAAACACAGATTTTCTAACTGCCATTCACAAGTATTTAAATTAAAAACAGATAATAAGTTAATGTACATTAAAATAACTATTTATAAAATGATTAACATCAAAGTTTCATGTCAGATCTAACTATCTAAAAGTACATGAAGGAAACATCATCCACTAAACTAATCTAATTATTAAAAAGTGACAACAAACAAAGTATCTCGCTTTGACAAGAATGTCTTTTTTTTTACTTACCGAAGTAGATGTGAAACTGAAGATAATGGAAGGGAAGAGAAAACAATACATAGAGTATATCTCCTTTCTGAGCACGTTTTATAGCTAAGTGTAATATAATCTGTTTTCTAATTAATCAGGCACAACAGTCCATTTAATCACCACAGATCATGAAAGTTCAATATTGTATTGTTTCATATTCACATCAACACAGAGTACAGCACAGATAAGATCTGCCATGTTTTTTGACATGACATTTGAAATTTTTTGACATTAAACCAAATGTTCTAATCTCATAGGTATAACATCTTTAACAACATTGGTCAGCCCCAAAATCACTGCTCCTGAAAGTAAGGATGCCATTAATCTTCTTGGATTACATACATACGAGTATTTGCATGTAATACACTGAGCATTAAAGGCTTACTCCACCCCAAAATGAAAATGTTGCCATTAATCACTTACCCACATGTCGTTCCAAACACGTAAAAGCTTTGTTCGTCTTCGGAACACAATTTAAGATATTTTGGATGATAACAGGGAGCCTTGTGACTGTCCCATAGACTGCCAAGTAAGTAACACTGTCAAGGTTCAGATAAGTATGAATGATTTTACTTGGCAATCTAAGGGACAGTCTCAAGTTTTCATCCAAAAAAATTGTGTTCTGAAGACGAATGGAAATTTTATGTGTTTGGAACGACATGTGGGTAAGTGATTAATGACAAGATTTTCATTTGGCATGGAGGATCACATTCCTTTAAATTCAGTTAATGAAACCAACAGAAATTGAACAGGAGATTTATATGGGGACATCAGATTTATATGACCTGCTTTTACTGTGTGTGTGTGTGTTTGTGTGTGTTATTTTGTTCGCCTTTTAACATGAGTCTGCAATATTTTGTAGATGTGACAGCAGATCCACCGGGGCATACAAAACTCATCAGTAAGTTTGTCTCTTGTGAGAGCAGCTTCATCTGTGACGAACAGCATAACACCTTCAGCATACACTCATCTGACATATTGTGCATTCAGAAAGTTTCATATTTGCACAATTCTCATTTGTTGGTGAAATACTAATTCAGAAAATAATTGAATTAGTAAACCCAAAATGTATTTGTCTTTTTATACATACCAGGTTGCACCTAATGAAGTCACCACAGCTTGTGTATTGCCACAAATTACTTATTTTACTAAAATAGCCATTTACTAATTACTAATAATTTTATGCATAGCTATTAATGGTTTTGTTAAATAAAAAGTGAATATGATTTATTTCAGCATAATCTTTAACATCACAAGCCATTTTTTTAATGAATGCCATATAAGCCATTATCTTTAAGTTGACACTGGCTGCTAGATCTCAAGTTTTTGTATGGTTTTCCCTTTTTTTACAGATAAAGATGACGATCAGTGGGGTAAGTGTCAGTTCTGTGGGTCTTTCTGACCAGTTATTTATGCTTTCCAGTCTTCTCTCTTCCAAATAAATCTCAATGAAAACTGACGTTTTCTTTCTTCCTTCAAGCTACCATTAAAACATGTTCTGGACTCCTTGTTGTGTCATTTCTGCTGAATATTGTTTTACTCTTGAAGGTGTTTCTCATGCACAGGAAGGTAAGACTGTCTAATCATTGATTTGATTTGTGAGTTTGTATAAAATTAAAACAAGTTTTTTGTATTTGGGTAAGGGGGCATGGTTAACTTCAAATCAATTCTTCTGGCTAAAATACGCGTTATCTATCCATAATATTGCTTTCTCCATGAAAAATACTTTTGTCGGAGTAAGAAGAGGATTATGCACAGATCAAGCACGGTTTAAATGTTGAAACAGCCCAAAACAGCCCCAAACTAATTTTAATGTAAGAGGATAACACGGGATGGACATTTTCACAGGAGGAAACATTATTATGGATTATAGATTTTTATTTATTACAGATTAATTATTTAAAATTTGAATTAACTGAAAATCCTTAATTTGCTCGCATGGCAATCTTTAATGGTATTATTTTAAGTTTAACAAAAATGTTTATTTTGGATGCAATTGATCGCTTGACAGTACTATTTTACGTTATATTTTGAACCTTTGTTAATGAAACCAATCAAGTTCTCTCTTATGAGAGCAGCTTCATCAGTGATTGAGGTCTTCAGTATACATTCAGTGATGGCTTTCATTTTTCTTTCCTTTTTTTTCAGTTAAAAACATCCAGAGAGATGACAGACTTGCAGTTGAGAGGTAAACATCTGATTTAGGGAACACCATTTTTGTAGATTATGCAAAAGGCTTCAGATGAGATGGATATATACTTTTACAGTATACTGTATGTGTCCAGTCTTGGACATTCATGTTTACAAGAATGTTTACATTATTCTTCTTTCTCCTTTTTACTTGCAGAAAATTAATAATTTTAGCACTTTGGTAAGCTGTTTTTTTGTCACTCATCTATTTTTTAATCATAAAGTTTCTGTATTTATTCTTTAATAAAATATATATAATAATATATAATATTATAATATATAATATTATATTATAAATATATCTAATTTTATAATCTACATCTAATCTTTTTTTCTCTTTTTCAAGTCAGTCACGTGTTTACGTGTTTCTCCAGCTCCATACTGCAGTCATTCTCCAGTCATCTCTTACTGCTTCCACACTCTCTATGCTATACAAGGCACAGTTCTGTTTTTATAAACATGTGTGACTGACAATATGACTGACGTTCCCACAGCTTGTGTATTTTTCAGATTGTAATTGTACTTATCTTAAATGTGCCTCTGTAAATGTTATCCATTATCTATCAGGTACTCCTGTTCATGGTTTTCTGGCCCAGGATGATGTGGAATAAAATGGTCTGTCTGTCTATCCTACAGATGTTTTCAGAAATACTTTAAATATACCATAATTCGCAAAAGAAGAAACCCTCTCTTTTTAACACTTTATTTTATTCAGCTTGGTATTTATTATTAGTTTTTATTTGATCTACTTACACATCCCCAGTTCTTTTTGTTCTATTGATAATATATATATATATAACTAGTGCAAAAAGTATTGGGGGAAAATAATCTATCCTCTTTAGCATTCAGGTCTTGAATGTTTGTGCCAGATGGGAACAAAAAGTATTTACAGACAAATTACAGCTGCAAAAAAGAAAAAGTAATATATCCTGTTTTCTGGAGTTTATATTTTATTGTGTTGTTTATTTTATACAATATCTTTCTATGTTTATATTTTGCAATGTTTGCGTGTAAGAGAGGACATGCATAATATATTTCTGGGTATCTCAGAAGTCAGAATGTAAATTTTATGTTAATGATCTTTGTGCCTTTGTGTAAAATTGACATTTGTTTTCTGTCTCACCCAGTAAAACGGGAAATATGACCATGTGTATCTTAGACCTAATTAAATGTCACTAAAAACTTTCATCTCAGTCATTTTCATCATTTTGTGTCTTCCTTACCAAGAAGTAGTATGTGCTCCCTTCTCTCCCTCTCTCTCTCTCTCTCTCTCTCTCTCTCTCTCTCTATATATATATATATATATATATATGTATATTTGTATTATCTTCTATTTAATTAAATCAGGCACCTGTCACATCTAGCACAGCACATACACATTGGCTTGCATCATTTCTTTCTCCTTTGAGGAGTAAAGCTGGTCTAAGCAAGGTACTTTTATTTTGATATCTACAACAAAGGCTGTTCTTGCAGCAGAGGGTTCCATTCTAAAGAATAATAATAAGAAAGACGAAAAAACTGGTACAATGCTGGACAGAGGAATGTCAGCAGGCAGTGAGGAATAAAGCATTCAGAATAGACCGTTAGAGCATTCAGAACCCACATATATGCAGCATTTGATACAGTACAAGAAAGCTCATGCTATAGTGAGAAGAACAGTACATCAGGTTAAGGAATTCTTGCGATGGAATAGGAAGAACAACACTAGTGGGAGAGGTATGGGGTATAATAAAGAGGATGGGAGGAGACAAAAGGGAAAAAACATTTATAGTAACAGAGGAAGGAACAGCAGTGTCAAATAGGAAAAAGGCAGAGAGCATGGACAAAGAATTTGCTAAGAATTTGTCACAGTTTAACAAAGATAGAACATTCATTCTGCAACATTTTGAGAATTTTGTTGAGGTAACAGATTATAAAATGTTCTCAAAAACACATTGGCACAATGCTTCAAGATAACAAATGAAGAACATTATCTCAGCTACATTAGCAGAACGTTCATAATTGAGGCTTGAGGTCATGAAATATTTCAATAAAACGTTCTTCTAATGTGACGTTTTAACAAAGATAGAACATTTTATCCGTAACATTTTGAGGATGTTTTGAGGATTTTGTTGAGGTAACATTATAAAATGTTGTAAATAAAATATTGTGACACAGTTTCAAGATAACAAAAGGAAGAACATTCTCTCAGCCACATTAGTAGAAAGTTATATGAACATCATTGAGGCTCGAGGTGATGACATGTTTAATAAAACATTCTTCTAATATGACGTTTAACGAAGTAAGAACATTTTACCTCCAACATTTTAAGGATGCTATTCTGGTAATAATTATATAATGTTGTCAATAACACATTGACACAATGTTTCAATATACAATGTTTTCAAACAATAATTGACTGATTTAAAGGAGGGAAGAAGCGCTTCCAATCGTGTTCTTGTTAGCAGTGGTTACCTGCATAGAAACACGTGCAGCCATCATCCCGTTGCATCAGGATGGCCTCAATGCTGTAGAAGGAAGGAGTATTAATTCAGTTCTACCAGAAAGACTCAGGAGGTGAAGATAAAACGCAAAAGTACCAATTTACAAAAATAATAAACAAATAACAGAATTATTTTGGTGTAGGCCCATCTTTAGCTTGAATCAGACGTTGTAGATTCCAGCTAATCCTGCTGAAGACGAAGGCAGGGTGGAGCATACCCCCGCATGGACTGGGCTAACCTGGTGGTGGTGGGGAGGATGGAGGGAAATGTTGCGGCAGTATCTGCAAACACAATGAGGTGTGAGTAGAGGGCTTTTATATTCCTTGTGCGGATTGACTACATCTAATTGTAATGTGACGTGGCATTAAGTCTTGCGCTGACACTTCCGCTTCTACCAGAAAGACTCAGGAAGTGAAGATAAAATGCTAAAGTATTTATTCATGTATTTAAGACCAATACATAGAACAGAATTATTTTGCCGTAGACCCCATCGGTAGCTTGAGTCAGACGTTATAGATTCCAGCTATACCTGTTGAAGACAAAGGCAGGGCGGAGCATACCCCCCAAAAAAGAAGAAAATTAAATATTCACCAGACGAAGTACTTCTTACAATATCCTAGAATATATGGACAAAAAGAAGAAAAGGTAAGATTTAATTAGTCATAATTAAAGTGATTATAAAAGCACTTAAGAATGCCGGACAGTGATGCTGAGAGTTAGGCCATAGAAAAGTCTCCGATGGGCCACAATGGGAATGGCCCCGGCGTGCCACAGAAGATGGAGATGAAGATTGCCTCCTAGATAGGCAACAGATGGAGATGCCCAGATGGGCCATAGTGAAAAGCAAAGAGGCCGTAGAATAAAATGTCTCAGTAGGCACAGAGGAAACACCATGGGATGGGTAACAGAGGGGAAGGCCACAGAAATAAAGGCCAAGTTAAGCCGCAGTAAACCATAGAGGTTGTTGGGAGTAATATGAATAGGTATTGTACCAGCACCAGTAATTGCACATAGATTACCTTGAGGAGAGCTTGATATTCTATGAGATGGTTTGTGGTTTAGAGCTAATGTAGGATTCAAAAGCAGAGGATGACCGTTTTCCAGTAGCTTGATATCTGATGTTTAAACTCTACATTCAAAAGCAGTAGTGGCTAGTGTATAGAAGCAGTGACATACCACCAGTGTTGTGCCAGTTCATACTTAAAAAGAACTAGCTCAAAGTTCAGTTCACACAGATGATAACGAACTAGTTCATGTACATAGTTCATTAAAAAAAAAAAATGAACTAAGTTCACATATCTAAAAACTAACTAGTTCACGTTCATTTGTTAAATTAGGCCACTATCTTACTCAATAGAACCTCTTTACCATCCATTACCAGCTGCAAATCACTGCCACTCCAAAACTAATCAAAATTATTGTACCAATAAACGAGACAATTATTATAGCCAGGAGAAAAATAATGTTGAGATAGAGAATATATTTACCCCTTAAATAATGTGTAATCATGATATGTAGAAATTGGAAAATACAAGGTACAACTTCAACTTCAACGGTCAAAATCATGTCTGATCCGCTTCATGTCTCATATTGCGCATCCTATCTTACTCGGTCGTGCTGTTCACTTTTCATAAATCAACATAAATGAAAAAAAACAAAACATTATAATATTTTAACAAATATGAAACGCGCTTCTTTTAATGGCTACAACAGTATAGTATGCCTACATAGCCTACTCTCTATTTGTACAAATTTCTGCACATTAATTTAATTCTGAATTTTGCACACACAAGTTGAAAGGCATTTGTTCAAATCAAGTTCACGGATAATTGTGCGCGCATTTATTAGCCTAATCATTATGATACTAAAATCCTAACAAATAGGCTATGCTATGTACAAAAAATCAGATGAGCCCATAATATGAACGGTTAAGCATTTTCCTCCCATAGAAAACTATTATAAACACACTTAATGTGGCTTAATGCAGATTAGAATGTCCCCTTATTATGTCGAAATAACGAGATATCGATACTAGGCTACTGTGTCCACCGTGGTCTCCTTTTTGATCAGCGGAAACGATTTTTGCTTGTTTGGGATCTGACTGTCCAGCATATTTGAAAAAGTTAAGCAAACTTTCCTGTCTTTTCCCCTGCGTGAAACGATTGTGAAAGCCCTTGTAAAACCTGCCTTTTCAAATGTGCGTGAACATGAACTGCGAAAATATTTTGCTAAGAGTATTATACTGTACCTTGAGTATTATGCGAAATAGTTTAGAGTCTGATCTTGATGGAAATCTGATGAGGACGATCATGTACAGTACATGCAGCAAGCATTGAGTAAGAGACCATTAGTTTAGGTCAAATGATAGAGGTAGAATTAAAGTTCTAGCAGTGACTTAGAGCATATACATAGATACATAAACATTCTTTAGGCTAGACTCCTGCGCACACTTGATAGAACTCCATCTAGCTGCCGGAACCGGCAGAGGAACCTAGAAAATGAGCCAGATCAGCAAGACCATAAAAGGAAGAGATGTTAAGGGAAGTTCCCGATAGGCTGTGATATGTGAAGTCCACGATGGGCCGAACTTCATAAACCATAATGGACAAACTTACCTGATAACCACCATAGTAGAGTTATGCAAAGTTCCACAATAGTCCATGAATAGGTAATGAATGCCACTAAAAGCCAAGACACTTTCATGGTAATTTCGATTTCAGGATTGGTGCAAACTAAACTGAAACTTACCTGGCTAGACAGCTAAATTGGCTTCATGGTACAGGTCCCAGATCTCATTGGGGAAAAATATCATGCTGGAAATCTGAACTGATTTGGACTTGGTAATGTGTTACAAAGGAAATTGATCAACCTAAAAAGGGCTGAATTTAAAGAAACCCCGAAAAAATCAAAATGAAAGAAAATTATGCAGCAGGCTAGTCCATTACTCAGTAGTTTGTATGGACCCCACATGCTTGTATGCATGCCTGACTACAGGCATTTCAATTCTCTGTATGTATCTGCTGTACATGTGGAAGAATTGACTTTACTTGATCATTTCAGTTATCAGAATTTTTCTCATTTATCTTGTATTCATATATACATTTCAGTTGAGCTCACTGGGATGACCTGCTTTATTGAAAAAAATTAGAATACAAATGGATTAAACTCATACACTGTATAAAAACGTGTGTAGTGTCCATGACGTCACCCATTGGTTTTCGAAGAGCGTTTTTTTTTTTTTAAGCCAATTGGCATTTTAGAATAAAAACAAACCACATTTACACTGGCGGCGTTTCAGAAACGATCTCCGTCTACACTACATTACTGAAAATGCATGTCACATGACCATTCATGCACCCTGGGCATGCATGTAAAGGTATAAACAAGAAGTCAGTGTTAGTCAAGTTAGTGTTCATGTAGCTCAATTGATAGAGCATTGCGCAAGGTTGGGGGTTCAATTCCCCGGGAACACAAGATAGGTAAAAATGTATAGCCTGAATGCACTGTAAGTCGCTTTGGATAAAAGCGTCTGCTAAATGCATTAATTTAATTTAATTTAATTTAATTTAATTTAGTTGCTAGTCACTGGCAGTTTCAACAATGAGCATGATGGCGAGGACATCTTTGTGTGGACAGACGATGAGGTGGAATTGTTACTAACTAACTAATGATTACAAGGTGGCCACAGCGGTCGAAAATGTTGATTGGGAGTCATGCCAAAACAAATGCAGCGATGTACTCAACAGAGACATGATACGATTACACGGTCATCAAGGATATGCAGAGATCACGTAGGCAGCCATGCCACGAAAGTCTCCTTGTTGGTCCGTTTACACTGACATCCAACCCTGGAGTTTTTTAAACTAAAACGGGTCAGCAGCATTTTCAAAAGTCTCCGTTTTCGAATGTGGAAAACACCGGAGTAGTGTAACCAGAAGTATCCAGCTGCAAACTCACAGCACCACCAGCGCCGAGAGGACCCCGCAGCCAGGACCGGAAGTGAGGGGCGCAGAGTAGTGCCACTTAAGGTGTTGGAGCTTTTATTACACACAAAACGTCATACTTTTGTTATAATGATGCATTAAGGTACGGATACAGTACAATAAGCATTTTAAAACATGAATCTTGTGTAATATAATTGTATAGTTATCCATTTCATTGTATTATGAGAGTTCCTTCCTGATCATGCTGTTGAAAAAAGTAATGCTTGACACTTATGGGCATTTTATATAAAACAGCCTTTATTTGAATATCAAATAAATATATTGTAAATAAAATATATTATATTGAACTTTATTATTCAAAAATATATATATAAAAAAAAAGAAATTGGGGAAAAAGAAGCCAACGATTCTTTTAATCGTTTTAAAAGAAAGGAAAATGTAAATAAACTTCAAATTTACTCTGAGGCCCGTTTTGTCATGGCATTCTTGCAAAAAAACCTCCATGTCATCCATGAGCTCAAACTGAAACACAAAGGGCTCTTTTGAATCTTCCGTCTCTTCCCGGAGATTGTTGAGGGCTTTTTCTTTCGTGGCCTTCATCTTTTCGGATGAAAAGAGGCTCCTCCACTGGACCCTTGAACAGATGGCTGTTGGAATGGAGCATTCCAGAGCTGTATTCATGTGCCAGATTATTGGGTGCTCCTTTATTAAAGAAAGTTAAAGGAAAATGTGACTTTAATATTTCTAATAAATGTGTGTTAAGATATATTATAATTATAAATAAAATTATATAAATATATATACACACTGCTTCACTGCTGCTAAGCGTAGCTTGTTCTCTTCTTTCGAGTCTTCTAGGAATTTCTGCACTGGGATATACATATCTTCTTGATTCATTTAAAATTAATCATAGGAGGGTTAATCATAGGAGGTTTTTGTTCCAAAAATACTCCTTCCGGTTTGTCACAAGTTTCTGAAAGTTTTTTTCGAGTATGGCTCTGTGTGACGTTAGATGGAGCAGAATTTCCTTATATGGGTCCTGAGGGCACTTCTGCCGGAAGAGCGCGCGCTCACGTATAGCAGAGCACTGAGAGGCTGAGCACAGACATTCATTCACTGATCAGAGCGAGAGACTGAATTGTCACAAAAGAAGTGTGTTTTGGTTGCCAGGGCAAGACATCCCTGCACAGATTACCAAAAAAAAAAAAAAAAAATCAGCATTAAGGGACCAGTGGATGGAGTTTATTTTTACAGAGCATCAACGGAGTTGTGCAAGTGTTTTTGTTTGTTCCCTGCATTTTGAAGATGCTTGTTTTACAAACAAGGCCCAGTTTGACGCCGGATTTGGACATTGTTTATTTCTTAAGGATAATGCAGTCCCAACGAAAAAGGGTCACGATCGTGTGTTGGAACCGCAGGCGGTGAGTAAAACTGCTTCAAATATCTCTGTGTTGTTAACACTAGAACTACCAAGGCAGTCATTTTGACTGTTTTAAAGATTTACAATGTAATAACTTTGTTGAAATAAAACCCATATAACTACATTTCCATGACTTTTCTTAAATTAATGTAAATTTTATTTTAACATTGTTATTTTATTAAAATTACAAAACACAAAAGAGTTCTGAGTATTTCTACCTCAAATGGCCATAGCGGTCAATTTGACCGCACATATTACAGGCGTTGTATCTCCTCAGCGCTTTTTCCCGCCGTTAAAGATGTGCGTAGCTGTTGCCTAGCAACCTTTCTCTGGCAGTTTTGTATGCTTTTGCTAAGCTAAAACTTAGCTTTACCGTCAAAATGGCAACAAGAAAGAAAATGACTGTCACTGAGGCTTTATCCTTGCTTGAGAACATTGATGATGCAGAGTCTGATGGAGGAGCAGAGAGTGATGTCTCTTGTTCTCTTGACAGTTCGTCTGACACTGATTCAGTTTTGTGTTATGATGTTTATTATCTGTCCTAATATAACAGAACTATTTATTCATTCTAGATTTCATTAGAGGCTGCATAAAATTGTTTCCGATTCGTGTGGTCCAAACATTTCCGATAATGCTAAAGCATTGTAAACTCCAAAAGTCAAAATGTATTGAATAAAGACAGATGTAATCATTTCCAAAATTCACAATGTTTTTATCTAACGAAATAATTTGCTTCATTTTATATTTGTTGACATTTTGACTTTCAAAAACAACATTTTAACTGCGGTGAAAAACTTTGATCTCCAGCTTGCCGGATGCAAATTGCGGAAAGCAAATTGCAGCATGCACTTTTGTGGGAGGTCTAGTAGCTCTTACACAATAATATCACGAACATATTATATTATGTATGCTTAAATTACCCCACATTTTTCATAAAACATGACCATAGAAGCTTTGAAGTAAATATAACATGACAAAAATGACATTCACTACTGTCTGGTATGAACAGTCAAAATGACCGCTATTGGCAGTCCTAGTAGTTATAGAATTCCGGTAGTGCTAGTGTTAACTTAGCTATCGGCGCGTAAGCACATCAAGTAAACAACATGGGATGGGGTACTGATTCTTTAGCTCCGCCCACAAGTCACAACTCCAGGCGCTCGTGTTTTTCCGGGAAAAATCGGTACAGACTATCTTTCTCTTATAAATATGATAAAATTAAAGACTTTTTGGAGTTATGAAGGATGCAGTACTACTCTATAGGTACTCAAGATTAACAGGATATTGTGTGAAAACGAGCATTTCACCCTCACTTTAAGACCTGGACAGTCTTGTACTCTTACTTCCTGTCGCTCGCACATGCTCTCATCTCAGGTGGCCAAGACCGCAAGTGTGGGTATTTGGACAAAGCAAGAGAGTGCATTTTTAATACTTGCATGTCAAGCACGCATGCGAGTGGTGTCATAGGCTGTAACCGATTATGGTCTATTACTGTATCGATGTAGAATAGTCCATGCAACGATTAATTCCAACACCCCAATGAACTGGCAGTGGGCGGGTTTCACAAAACAACAGACATTCCGTCCGGATCATACATTTTCAAAGGAGTAAAACTGACTGTAGAATTGTTTTTTAGATAAACAAGTATGTTACAAACATACAAACATATTGTGATATTTTTATGCTTTAGTAAAGTCAAAAACTTACAAACATTATATTTTAGTATAAGACTTAAAGGCTGATTTATACTCAACAGGTCTGGAAGTTTGCTTGATTGGGGGCCAAGCGAAATGAGTTTGCATGCATTCAAAGCGTACTTCTGGAAACACCGCGATGAGGTCATATCTTCACCACACACCCAATTTTTTTAGTAGGGGACTAAAATAAATGTATTATTGTATGGACTAATATACTTGATATCTATTGAAAGAGAGAAGAATGCAAAATGTATAATATGACAATAAGCATAAACCTAGAAACTAGAAACTTGAAATGTCAGAATTATTCAATTTCTTCAATCATTCTGTGTGTGTATGTGTGTGTGTGTGTCATGTTAATCAGACTGTTAGATTATATCATGATCTCTGTCAGATATTATTGTGAGTTTTCCTCTTTGCAATCCCTTCTCCCTTCTTACTCGCGCTCTTCCATATGTTTCCTTTTAAGGTTGGGTGTGAGTGTTGTTGTCCTCTTTCTTACTTCTGCCCTCACTTTCTGTCTCCTTGGTTTGCTCCCTCCTCCCATCTGTGCTTTCTCTCTTCATTCTCTATTCTTATGTCTCTTTACCGCAATGTATACCCGCATGCGCAGATGATACATAGAGTTGAATCGGTGAAGAGTGGTGGAGGATCCTTTTGGGCCCAGGTTGTTGAGTTCAGTATGTCCTTTACTGAAAGTTGGAATGTTCCATGTCCATACTATGTCCAGCATTTGCTGAAGGTATGCTTACCTCAGATATAACGTTGTGTTGGCTCATACTCAAAACATAATCTATATCCTATTGGTTGAAAAGTTTGTACCACCCTTATTTTGTCCTGTATAAAGTCAGTGTAAAACAATAAAAGATTTGAAGTGAAGGTATATTCAGATTTTGAGTCTGCTGTGTCTTTTCTTCCCACGGCCGTGAATACTTCAAAGGGACTGAGAAAACTTGTGGTGGTGGCGATGAAGAACGGGACCATTCTAATACTTATAGTATTTTAACACAGACTTATCACCTTTATTTTCTAACTCAATAGGCCTAGCTCTCATATGTAACCCATTGTAGAATCGCTGCTGTCTCTTTATGAATGAACGGAATATTCATGTCAGACAATGTGAAGTAATTAATAGCAGTGACCATTCAGACTAGGGCTGTCCTAGGATTTTAATATAGTGCTCATAGACTATATGCTGTATAGCAACTTTGATAGTGACGAGGGCCAGCATTTTTTCTCCTTTATACCATGTGGCCACATTACTAATCCAAGTTCACACACCTTTTACATCGTTTTACTCAATTTAATTTTTATTAAAGGAAATTAAAGTATATTTAATGTATTTCGTTTTTAAAGATTTTATTAACTATCAAACATGTGCAGTTAAGCTAATTCAAAAGGAAAACTTTGTTGTCAGTTGACAGCAATATCACCCCAACAAATAAACATCTCAATTTCATTGTCTGTACATTTGCAACAAACAAATGTACAGAGGTAGGCTACTATTAAAAGGACAGTTAAAAATGGCTTATTAAAAATAAATAAATGAATAAATAGTTATTCCAAATGGTACCATAAAGTAATTGGGTATCTACAGGATTTTTAAAATAAAAGTTAAGAGCTTTAAAGACATTTTAAGACCTGCACTTCACATTTCAGCCTTTAAACATTTTTTTTTAGGAAAGGGGAAGAGTCAAAAGTATAAATAATTATATTAATTTAAATAATTAGGCTATCGTTAGATAATTATTATATTAAATTACATAAGTACATCTTAGTGTCTTAACTGTTTAGATTTTTATACAGCATTAGCTTTCTGTCGAACCACTGGTTCACATTTAAAAAACATGTATCAAAAATAGCAGACGGCTTATTGAAAAAGCAAATTCGTCTCTGCAGCAGGTTTCACTTTCAGAACCTCAAACATATAGCAGTTTCCCTGAAAAAGCAGCCAAGTTTATTCAGGGAAATCATAGCCTTTTAAAGTTTAATCTACATACTAATCTATAAGGATATTTTTGTCTTTCTGTCCCCAAATTTAAGACCTCTAATAATTAAGACTTTGTATAAGTTTAGAGCATACATGGACTTAAATTTAAACAACTTAACTGAAGACTTTTAAGGACCCACAAAAACCCTAAGAGCATAGTTCAGTGCAAACATTTCTGTCATACATTTGTCAAAAAGTTTTGTTGACAATGCACTTTACCTTTGATATTTGACACAAGTGCAACTCAGGGGCCTGTACCATGATGGTAGCTGAACAAATTCAGACTTACATGATTAGTTTTGAGTTGACAAAACCAAACCTCTCCAATCCGGCTTTGTTGGTACCATGATGCTGTTCATAAACTTTCTTTATGATCAGGCTTTGATCCTGAGTTTGTGGAGCGCGTGCACATGAATGTGTGACATCACTGGCGAAGAGCCAAGCACGAGCCTTGCAAAACAAAGCAAGTTTGATTTACTTCTCGCGAGAGACCCATTGAGATTTTAAAACTAAAGGTTAAAGGTTTTGCTAAAGGTTAAGAGATTGAAGAATATGACAAATGTAAACTTCATATGAAAAATGAAGGAGGACAAATAAAATTAAAGCTGCAAGCAGCCTTTCTGGGGCCAAGCCCTTATTGCTCTTTGGCTTTTAAGGTTTTTTCAAGCAACTTTTTCAGCACTTTTTACAGAACAGATAGATTCAGAATTACAGATAAGGTGAAATCAGAAGGTCTGATGAGAACGAACACAGAATGAAGTTACAAAAACACACTTATTTTTGATCCCATTTTAAGAAACTTTAGTACAGCTCTTACCCATGTAATAAAGGAATTGAAATGACAACTTTAAACTTTTCCCATACAGGTTTCGAACCCACAACCTCACAAGTTCAGAACCAACGCCTTAGCTAAGTGTGCCACATTAGTTGACACACAATTTACATGGCACAGAAGAGAAGTTAAGGTGTGAGAATGATCTCTCTCACAAGCCCGAAGTAGCATTTTAGCCAGATTAGCATGCTACGCTAAAAAATGCTAACATTGTCAAAGTTAACCAGATTGCTCAAGAGACCCATTAGAGTGAATAGAAAAGTGTTAGCATTTTAGTTAATTAGCATGCTAAGCTAATTAGCATAAATCAACAAACACAGGCACGGTCAACTTCGGAGCAGTACATCTCTGGAACGGGAACGAATATCAAAAATCTGTTTGGTCATTTCTGTCAGGCCCGTTCTGAAGTTCATCTGATAAAACTTTTAACAAAATTGAACAAGATTTCAGGGAGGAGTTGCGAAAAAACTGTATTTCATTCCATTCAATATGGCGGACAGACGCCATGTTGGAAAATGACAATTGAGACATCCTCAGAATCGGCATAACCAAAGGAATAAAATGACATAAAAAGAACAAAAATTGATCAACATTTACAGTAGTTATAAGGGGTTTTGCAAGAATCGTTATATCTCTTGAACACTAGGTGGCGCTGTCTTCCAACTTCCGGGGGTACTTCCAGCACATGTACATTGATGATGCCTATAGATTTTTGTGAAGATTTGTACAGTAGTTCAAAAGTTATAGCAATTTTTGACAAATTTCAAAATGGCGGACGGGTGGTCCTGGTGGTCTTGACAAAATTGATATCCACAGATTCGAAATTATCTACAGAAACCATAGACATCAAGATCATAATTTTCTGATGAATTGTTCAGAAGTTATAAGCCAAAAAGTGCATTTTTGGTATCTCAACACCCATAGGTGGCGCTGTTCCCAAATTTGGCATGGACCCCCAGATTATGGTATAGAAGAAGTGTACCAAGTTTGGTTTCGATTGATCAAAGTTTGGCTGAGATACAGCATCTCAACCGATTTGAGGTCAACCTCAGTAAGTTCACAGCATCATAACTTTTTTTTCACTAGTGTTCAAAAAATTCTGTTAAGTCAATTCTGTGCAGCTCAGTCCAAAGATTTTATGTGCCAAATTTCAGAAGAATTGGACCAATTTTGAAGGAGGAGTATTGTTTAGACTGATTACTGTACTTTTCAAAATGGCTGCTACTGTAATGGGCGGAGTCTTAATGTAAAATATGGAATGGAATCTCCATGAAGAGACAAAACAGATGTACTAAGTTTTATTTTCATAGAATTAGTGGTTCAAGAGTTATTAACGTTTGAATGTTGAATTTTTGAGCTGGTGGTGGCGCTATAGAGTTTGGCTTAGAGACCCCAAAGTTGGTCAGATCACTAATAATGGTCATCTCTACAAGTGTGCCAAATTTCATCATTTTCCCTTTTTCCCTTCATAGGGCTACCATAGACTCCCATTGGACGAGAAGAAGAAGAAGAAGAAGAATAATTAAAGCTGCAAGCAGCCTTTCTGGGGCCAAGCCCTTATTGCTCTTTGGCTTTTAAGGTTTTTTCAAGCAACTTTTTCAGCACTTTTTACAGAACAGATAGATTCAGAATTACAGATAAGGTGAAATCAGAAGGTCTGATGAGAACGAATGCAGAATGAAGTTACAAAAACACACTTATTTTTGATCCCATTTTAAGAAACTTTAGTACAGCTCTTACCCATGTAATAAAGGAATTGAAATGACAACTTTACACCCAATTTTAAACTTTTCCCATACAGGTTTCGAACCCTCAACTGGAATGGTTCAGGATTCATGATATGGGGTCTAGCAACTTGCGCCACTCAGAGGACATTAAGGACTTAAAAAGTAGAGGCTTCAGCGAAAGAATAAGTACACAAAATCATGTTAACTAAAAATCTAAATGGCGGACACATGGTTCATTCAGAATGTGTGAGAAAACAGGTTTCCAATTAAATGGGAAGGAGTAATGTGAGTATTATCTAGGTAATAATCCAAGTGACAATTCACAGCTTTATAAATGTTGAGAGAAAGAGTCAAATATCTATTTATCTGGGTTATAGGTAAGTCAGAATGTATCAGTACTGAAGGTTAATAGTTCAGTGCTTATAGTAGTAAATATTTTTTATTGTAACAGTTAAAAGTTCATTGTACTGCTGAAACAATTGAATTAACAAGACAATGTATCTAGAATGTGGAAATCACAGTCTTTGGGTCAACTGCACGTCACTTACAACAGTAACATGTGGTTGGCCAACACATTGCGGTTCCTGAGTTCTTGGTTGGGAACAAAAAAAAAAATAGAATCTTGTTTAACCATTTTTGTGCAGCTCATTTATAATTTGACTTAAATTACACACTAGATGTTTAGACCAGTAATGGAAATTTTATAGGGGACTAAAATTAAAGTCCAGGTCATACAAAAAGAGGATTAGTTAGAGTTTCAAAACAAAAAATTAAAGCAATATAAATGGAAGTACAGGTACAAAAAGAGAGGACAAAAGCTAGTGTTGTATTGCATTTATTTAGAAGGAAATACATTTGGGTGAAAAAAGGAACAATCAAAAGTAAAATACTGATAACGAAAGCATCTTGTATAGTTGCAAAACTTAAACATTTATTCAAGTAGAAGAAAGCTTCACAATTAAATCATATTTTTACAGCAACGTATATTTCCATTACAAATTTTAGCAACTAGATATGGGGGGGAAAATAAACATTTTAACCATTGAAAAGTAAACCCCTATAGTATTTTTTTTTTACAAGAAAATACAAGTTATACAGGTTGTATAAATTTATCACAAGTCTATGTATCACACTTTGTTTTTTTACATGAATGTTTGGTTTCGGTTACAGGTCTTTTTTGTGGCATGAAAAGTGCAGCAGGTTCTTGTGACGATTCGGTTTCTACAATTTGAAGAAACTGTTCATCGTTTGAATGTTTGGTTTCTTTTACTGCAGTTTTTTGCGGGATAAAAAGTGCAGCAGGTTCTGGTGACAATTGAGTTTCTTCAATGTGAAGAAGCTCCTCATCAGTATCGTCGTTGGGTGTTTCTTGCATTTGTAGAACCTGCATGTTTTGTGTAAATGTTACTGTTAAACTTTTCATGGCCAGGAACATCTGTTCGATGTCCTGTGCATCGGTTTTGCCCAGGTCAAGTAGTGGTGTTAAAAATCTCTTCAAAATGGAATTTGACATGGTTAAAGAGAGCTCAGTTTTGTTCTCTTTAAATTCCAAAATGCCACCAAGTTTTGTGACGTAAGCGGTGCCACTCCTTAACATTTTGCACTTTGTGCAGCGGTGGAAAGCACATTGTGGAGCAAAATCTTGTTGAAGAGTAGCACACTTCGGGCAGTGTTTACTGATATTAATTTGCACACCTTGTAAAGCAGAGGTGATGTTTTTGTGAGGAGAAATCTCATCCTCAGACATTTGATGAAGTGGTCCAGTAGAAATTTGAATTTTTAAAGGTGTAATTGTTGTGTGTCTGGTTGATTGTAAGAAGGTTTTTTGTTGATACCTTTTTGTCATCAGGTTCGTAAAGTTATATGAATTTCCTTGATAGACCTCAGTAATGAAGTTGTCCCACAAGGCAATTTGAATTCCTCCGGTTTCATCAGTTATCCAACAGTTCATTACCTCTGCTTCAGTATTGTTAAAAAACACATTTTTAACAGACTCGATCTTTGTTACTTTGGCTTTTAGTGTGGGGATCTGTACACAGAGTGCAAGAGTGAAAATCAACAGTCATGCAATTTGTTTTCAATGTACTTCAAGTTTTAGTTTGTATGGAAAAATGTTGTGCAACTTACATGATGCTGTGCATCTAGGGTTTTCATTTCGGCAATGGTGGAGGGGTGTGGTTGCTTTGGGGGTTTATGGGGGAATGGTACTTGAGTCACTTCGAGTGTTGTAGAGCTGGTACTCTGGATGTCATATTTTGTGTCATTGCTGTCTGGAAAACGAAAGAAACATTTTTAAAAATTAGATGACGAGGAGGCACATGTGCAATCACTTACATTTTACTTAAAACACCGTGTAATTTTTGTTTAAAATACTGAGAATAACAACAAATAAAGCATTGTAAATTCTGACCATGTCACAAAAGTAAATCGAAACTGTATACAAATATATACTTGCCTCACAGACAAGAGAAATTAATGGAAAGTTTGAAGTGTCGACTTTCGAATCATTTCATGTTTTTTAATCTTAAACACTTTCAGATTATGTAATCTGCATGAAAAATTCTCTTGTTTTTTCAAGACACATTAATTATTGTTTGCCGGTGCACCACAGCAAGCTTTATGTGTTTGAGCACTGATTAGTTGAGATATATATATATATATATATGCTTATGATTTATATAAATTTTGTGCTATCTGTTGACTAATTGGACTAAGTGAAGAATTGCTAGTTGACTAGAAAGATCAAGGGCAATCAAAAAAAAAAAAGTAACTTATGGTAAGACATCTAAAAATTACTACAGATAAAAAGTGGAGTAAAATATACAAGGCATACTTACTTGGAACTTTCTTTGCATTCATGAGTTTGATTGCGGAGCAGTTCCTTGCAGCATTGTTCCATGAGGTTTGTTGATTACACTGAAAGATGACTGTGTGGTGGTATGTGTCCCTGTCAGTTTGTAGTGAAGCGGTGAAGTATTTGCTATTAATTTTAGATAGTTTTATGGGTGATACAGAATGCACGTATCCTGAAATTGAGTCTGGAAGTTGGTTCATTTTTCTCTCAATTTTGTTTTTCAATATTTCTGTTCTTACAGTGGAAAAAATCTAATGGAATCCTTCGCAGGATACTCTGGTATTTAACATAATTCACAATTGATTGGGAATGTACCATTACTAATTAGTTGGTTCATAGTTAATTAATTGGAGTGTGTCATTCGTTGATGTTGATTTTAAGTTTATTAGTTGATTAAGGTCTTTAGTGGTAAGTTGTGGATAGATTCATACTTGTAAGTTAATTGGCTTGTTTGTCAATACACTACATTTGATTTTTGCCTGTTATCTATTTGTGGTATAGGCAGGTAAAAATAATACACTGATTTATGTATAGTTTTCTATAGATATCTATAAGTATTGTGAAATAAGAAAAATGACAATGATATTTTATGGAATTAATTCTTTATTCATTTTAGTAAATATAACTTTTGTGTGGTAAACATGGAAAAGTTGAGTGACATGTATAGCAATGATACTGGTATGATGAAATTGTCTGTTAAGTCTGTGTTACTGCTGTTGTTGATATTATCACTGGCTTGTATTATATTTAGCCTATGTGCAGCAAATTTAGATGCCAGCCAAAGGAGGAATGGCTTGCCCACTATCCCACTCTGCTGGTGCTCCTTTTCACTAATTGAGGGAGTTTTTCCTTGCCATTGTTGCCTTCTGGCTTGCTCACTGGGGTATTAAGGCACAATATTTTCAATGTATCTGTGTAAAGTGTTTCTAAAGAATAATAAATACATGATGAAATAAAATATACTTTTGTCCTTGCTGTCATGAACTTCCATGTATTCCAATGTCTTTTTTGTTTACTGATGTACGTTAGATGTTCGAAGTAGAATTTTAGTGTTGTAAAACAATTAATATATATTTATCTGGGTTATAGGTAATTCAGAATGTATCAGTACTGAAAGTTAATAGTTTAGTGTTTATAGTAGTATATATTTTTATTGTAACAATTAAAAGTTCATTGTAGTGCTGAAACAATTGAATTAACAAGACAATGTATTTGGAATGTGGAAATCGCAGTCTTTAGGTCAGCTGCATGTAGCCAGAGCAACGAGCGGGACAATGCAAAATGCCCAAAATGGAATTTAAGTCAGGACAACAGATCAACCATTCAGTCAATGCATTTTAAATGGGCTGCAAGCGGAGAGGTTAAGGTGTAAGAAGCAAAAAAGCATTAGACCACATGCTAACTAATTAATCAAGCTGCACCTGGTCTTAATTTGGCAGTATATCAGGGAAAGAGCATGTTCTGCTCAGTTTATCTGTTTTA
>NW_020523539.1:0-31853 GCF_003368295.1 Carassius auratus
TTGAATTTGAAAACTAAGTCCATTGAGATTTTGTGGCAGTATTGGAAAGTGTTATTTATTTAATGCAAATTACAATGAGGCTCTGAGAGATAAAAGTACACTGAGTTACTTTGGTGTGATGTCTTAAAGGAACAGTTCACCCCAAATTTTGAATTTTAAAAAAGATTTTCTCATGTAAAGTTGCTCGTTTCCATTTAATGAAAATGAATGGTTACCAAAAAAAGCACACAAAATAAAGAAGTCAGTGTGCTCTGCATTTCAAGTCCACTCGAAGCACATGATGGTTTTGTCTCTGGGAAAGAAAATGGTGTTCATTCATCTAATTCAAAAGTCGTAGCTTTAAGTAGCTTTAAGGTCCTGTGTGATGTCTAATTCAATTGATTCATTTTTTTTTTTTTTGTCATTGAAAACTATTTTCTGTGTCTCATTGAATAAGAGAAAGACACATGCATCAATTTTAGCCTAAAGTACACTTTGATGAAATCCTAATAAAGTACACTTAATATGAGAAATATCGCAGTTATATCTTGTTAAAATTCTCTCAAAATATATATTTTTTTTCTTTTGAGTCACAAAACGGTTTGACAGCTGGCTAAAACTGGGAGGATCTGTCTTTAAAAGCAAAGATAATTATGTCAGCTCACTGAAAGGACAGGGGTGGGAAGAGAGAGGGTGTTTTTGAATTATCTGTCCATATTAAGGCGACATTTGCAAACCAAAACCATACACAAAACAGAGCAAGTCGCTCAATGGACGTGTGAAAGTGAGTGGGAAAACAAGAGCCAATGGCCTGTACCACTTGACCCTGTCTTAGGGGTGTATGAGCGATGGGTGGATAATCCCCCTACACTCACACCCCTCTGAGACCCCCTCCAGGGCTGCCCCAGTGTAGTGCACTCGGCTGTCAATCACGCCACAAAGCTGTCTGTTACAGGATAGGACCCCTGTCTTTCTTCCTCTAGACCTCTCTCTTTCTCTTTTTCTTCTCTTGTGTGTCTTTATCTCATACACTTATTCCCTTCATTGGCAGCTGTCTTTAAATCCGGTTCATTTTTCTCTCTTTCTTTAATTTTCGCTCTCTTTTCTCATTCGTTTCCTCACCTCTTGGCTGTAATCTTCTCGCCATACCTGCTTTTCCTCTCAAGCTGCTTTCTCTAACAATTCTGTGTGTCTGTCCGCTCTATCTCTTCATCCCATTCGTCCCTCTTCCCTCGTTTGTGTGGGAGAGATGGAGGGGTGTCTGGCAAGGGTGCTGCCGCTCAGTTGTGCCAGGAGCCGCCAGTGACAGACACACACGCGGACTGCAAAAAGGGATGCCAAGAATCATCCTGAACTCATCCAGACCAACACAAATCACAGGAAAGAAGAATCACTAATGTGGTCTCTTTAATCGCTCAATTGTGTCTCCTAGATGAGTGGTGCTTAAACTTTTTGTCTCGAAGGCCCCTGTTGTCCAGCATAATATTTAAATGTCTCTTAAAATTAGCTACTTCCAGGATTTCTGCTGTAATTCTGACAAAGCTTTGTTTGTAAAAAAAAAAAGAAAAAAGAAATGGGAGTATTGATATTAAAATAATAGCTAGATTCATTTTGTGACTTCAGAAGTTTAGTATTATGTAAGCAATACATTTCACTTTACATCTTGAGTTAGTTTTTTTAGCATCTTAATTTAGATTTTTTTATTTTTATATAATAACAATAATTTATTCATTCAAATCCACAAAAAAGGAGAAAGGATATTAAATTAACCTTGATTCATTTTGTGACTAGAAATTGCAAGAACTGAATGTTCTTTGATTAAAAACAAGTTACTGAGCTGAATGTTTAAATGATTTTATTATTTTGAATCTTTTTTATTATATTATTAGTAATTTCAGTTCCGATCTTGATTTACCTCGGCGCTCAGATCCTCTGAGAAACTAAAACCCACACCAAATCAAAAGTCATTGACATATTTCAATTTGAATGCAAGCATTTCTCATCAAATTCAAACCTGATTTTCTTAGCTAAGCCGTTTGCATTAAATTTAGAGTTTTATATTGGATCTCTTCAAACAACAACAAAGTAAACAAAGCAATTTTAAGAGAAGTATCTGATAAAGTTACTTGAATAAGGCAAATGTCTGTGGAATCAGAAAGTTTGTGATGTCTTGAGCTATGAAAGAGCAACATATCAGCAATAACAATGTCCTTCATGTGGCCACACACACACACACACACAGGGCTGATGTTATAATGCTGTAGAAAAGTTTGAAAAAGATTTTCCTCCTTCCTTCAACTTTCTGTCTTTCTAATATTGGTAGTGTGAATGTCTGGGGCTCATTGCTAGAGGTTAACATGATAATCAGATAAAATACCAGGAATAAGCACAGGCTTTAATCCTTCATGATTGGAGCTCAGAGAGAGAGAGAGACCATTTTCCTGTTATTGCAAAAACAGGGAGCTGTGAGTGTGTGTGTGTGTGAGAGAGAGAGGAAGTGCGGGGTGATTTAACGTGGTTGTCTGTAACGTTATCTCTGTCTTTAATTCATCTTCTGAATGATCTGCTGTAATTAGATTTGTTTTTTATTCTGTTCCCCTCTGCTAGAGATTGATGCTCTGATTAAACCCACAGTCATAAGTGAGAGTTAGGCATGCTTGCTCGCTCTCTCTCGTCTAAATAAGCAAGGCCATAAGTTCAACAGTTTCAATAAGCACACTGCAAACAACTATGTTACTCTACCTTCCTCATTAACCTGATGTTGAATAGATCCAGACTCATATGTATCTAGCTGAATCTTCTCTGCCTGTCTCCTCTCAGATTTCTGTGGGTAGCTGAAGTTATTGTGATATACTAATCTGAAAGTATTTTACAGTTCATTTAATTTGTGTGTTTAATATACATGCAGTTCTTATGATTTTATATTATTTGAGAGACATGGAATCCATACATGGAATATTGTGTGTATATATTTTTGATATTATTGATGTTTATTTTATGGTAAAAATTATTAGGATATTAAGTAAAGATCATGTACCATGAATATATTTTGTACATTTCCTACCGTAAATATATAAAAACTTACTTTTTGATTAGTAATATGCATTACTAAGAACTTCATTTGGACAACTTAAACTTAAATGCAATTTTTTGCACCCTGAGAATCCAGTTTTTTTAAACAGTTGTATCTTGGCCAAATATTGTCCTATCCTAACAAACCATACATCAATAGAAAGCTTATTTCATAATTGTCCCTTATGTCCCTTATGTTTTTGTGGTCCAGAGTCACATATATTGTATATACTCTTTTAACAAAGCAGAACTCTGTTAACTCTTTTTAATTTGTATAGCTTTTTCTTTACTTAAAAATGTGTGTGCTCCTGCATAATTTTTATAAGAATATTTTTTTGTATATATATATATATATCAGTAACTAAAAGTAAAACCATAAAAAAGTTTCAAAATTACATTAAAAAATTACTTGACATAAACCTTACCTAATAAAATAGAATAAAAAAATTAAGTTGAAGTGCTAAATTAACTAAATAACTAACTAAACAACTTTAGAAACTATATATAGACATATATATAAAGCATAAAATTACTGAAACATCAGCAAAGATGAAAATGAAAACAGAAAATATAAATAAAAAATTTAATCTAATTCAAAATAAGAACAAA
The DNA here is from genome assembly GCF_003368295.1 of Carassius auratus. Classification (NCBI taxonomy): domain Eukaryota; kingdom Metazoa; phylum Chordata; class Actinopteri; order Cypriniformes; family Cyprinidae; genus Carassius; species Carassius auratus. The sequence continues at coordinate 3,661 of NW_020523539.1, forward strand.
AACTATTATAGTATTTCAGTAATACTAAAATTACATTGATGCATATACGATTTCTAAGTGTGCTATATACTTAAATGTTGAAGAAAGGCTGAGCTTAGTTTATCACGTGTTCTTTCCCTCTCTTTTAAACGCACACATTCCATATGCATTCATGCACACACCCAGACAAAAGAGTGAGATGCCACACACAATACACTCAGAGTGGAATGTTTAAGCAAAAGAAGGAGTGAAAGAAAAAGGGAGAAAAGAGAACGTATAGGAGTCTAGAACAGATGGATATGCTTGCGTTATTAATTATGGCTCCTCTGGAGAATGGCAGCTTCCTTTAAACTCAGCTCACTGCTGTTCCCTAATGTAGCACAATCAGACAAAAGCCAATAAAGGAATGGGGGAGAGAGGAGGAGAGAGATAATCCATCCTGCCGAAAGCTGCGTCATTAACCGTTTCATAGTGCCATGACATGGCGAGCTGCCGGCTGCGTCTTTGTGTCAAATCATCACTCTTCCTCTCTCTTATTCTCCCTCTCAAGGCCGGGTTGTGGTGTGGCTTTTTGGGGAGGGGGGCGGTGAAAATGTGGTGTGACTCACGTCATTGTCATGTGTATCATAATTTCTTGGTGACTTGAGGTAATTTTTTCCTTGGGATTTTAATTTTAAAACAAAATGCACTTTTAAGAGTAATATATGCCTGAAAACGGTTTTATTCATAATAATGGGCCCCTTTATAGTGGGCCCCACTTTTGTCACAAGGCCAGCTGAATTCTATTCACTTTATCTTGGTTACCCGCATGTTATTCAACACATTCATTTTGTGAAACAAATTAATCATTTGTGACAAATATGGCTGCCAAAAAATTATTTTTGCATTTGCATTAGCATAATTTTGTGATTAGGTGTTCAAGACTGTTGTATCCGCAAGCAAAACTGGAGTAAAAAATTATACTGTAAAAATTATTTTTCAAAGTTGTAAATATAACAAAGACTCATATATAACAAATGTTTTACAAGAATATATTATTTCAGTCTTTTCTACATCAAAATTTCATGTTTCATTCAATGCGTTAATTGCCATTACGTTTTGTGAAATTTACTAGCAAATTCGTTTCATCATCAGGTTTTTTTTTATAAGTACGCAAGCTTAATTTCATGCATTTTTATGGTTAAGTAAGTGGTTATTAGTGTAATTGTCTCAATTCATGTTCAGTTTCTCCTTGAGGTCAACTAAATCTTTTACAAATAAGGCCAAGAACATGCATTAAGAAAGTACATCGCATCATCACACCGCTTTAATTCTAGTACTAAATGTACAGTTCTAAAGTAGTGGGACGATTTTCCGCGAACTATTTCCCAGTACCATTTAAAGGGATGCATTCACACCGACAGTGTGTACTAGGACGTGACATAAGCCGGTTGACAGTGACGTAATTTGTGCACGGCGTTCAACAACGGAAACAAAGAAGAACAACGTTAACAACAGGAGGCAGGAGGACGCTGTGATCGGAGCTGTGTTTTTGTTGTGTCTCGCGGGTTTCCCAATAATGGACATGAAATGTCGACGTTTACGTAAAGTGATTGAAAGAACGGAAAAGAGGATTAAGAATCTCCAACGACAACTGGCAGTGCTACATTTGCTACAAGTGCCTGCACTTCAGCATCCGTCCATCTATCGCTGTTCATCATACTTGCGAAATAAAATACAAAAACTGCAAAAAGTATTCTGGTACTATGAAAAGGTTCCTGCGGACCGAAAGGCCTTTATGCTTACATCAAATGAGTGATGTAACACGACAAAACTGGATAGCTCCCATTAAAATCTTCACACATATGCAGTTTGGCTTCATTGATTATAAAGGAAGTGATCTACTTTTGTCACGCCACTCGCTTGTGGCATAGACACGATGCAGGGATATTTCAGGATATTGTGTAAGTGTTAGTGCATGTGTGCTTGGCTCCTGACATTGGCAGAATATTGCTGTGTCTGGCACAGAGAGAAGAGGATAACAGGAGCCCATCAGAGATGGGATTAGGAAGAATTACACACAGACACATACACATAAATTGAGCCTGCCACACACAAACTTCCTAAAATTTACAAACAAAGACCTAGTTCTGATTGATTTTCATACAATCCAATACTACATAAAATAAAAAAACGTGACATGTGACATTTTCTTAAATAGGACTAGCACATACAAAGTATAATTTAGATTCAGATTTTGTATTAGTTTCGATTCTGATACATTTGGGTATATTTCAGTTCATCATAATGTTACTGTTTATGTATATAGGCTATATGAAATAGATTCTCTCAGAGTTTTTCTCTCCGATTCTCTTGGACTTAATTTAAATTAGTAAAGGTCCATTCGCAACAAGTACAATAACTATAGTAATTACAAAAACTGTAATGTTTTAATAATGGTTCAAATTCTGTAAGAATAGAGACTTCCACACAGCTTCTAAAACGTTAAAGACAATCATTGGAATCACTTTCAGAACAAATTTTTTTTCCAGCAGAGTAACAATAAAAAGCTGACAGCCAATCAGAGTGCACCAGAGAGAGAGTTGGAGCAGTTAAAGCTTTTTCATTACAAGAACTGATTCATGGGAGTCTTTTCTTTATATACTGGTTGCGTAGCATGATTTAGAAGTCACTGAAACGAGTGGGTTCAAAATAGCCATTTATTCAATTTATTCAAGAATCTTTCTACACTGGTTGTGTAGTATATTTAGTTTTTCCTCAAGGAAATGCTGAACACAGTGTAAGAAGTACGTTTATATGCACTCCGGAAAACCACTTATTGCAATGAAACTGAACACACGAAAACAGCATTTACCTTTAATTGCAATGTTTTCATGTTATTAATAGTCCGTGAAGATGCCGTGCCGATGGTAAGCAGCTTTTCACACACCTTTTATGCGTTCTCTGCTAGAAACCGAAGTATGCTGTACCACTTTCTCTTAGTCCCTTTTTATTATACTCTGTATACAGTGACAAATTTGAGATGCTTGAATATGCTTCACTCCAATAATAGACGCATGTGTATAAATGAGACATAGAGAGCCTGATAAGTGAGCACTGTGTGTTTGACCTGTTGATATCTGAAACTCTCACAGACATCAATTTGACACACACACACACACACACACACACACACTCAGGGCCGCAGATGGAAAACCTAATTCTGTCTTTTCTGTCTTTCCTTTTCAAAAAGCCACCAATTACATCCACTTCTCTCTCTCTCTCTCCATCTCTCTCTCTTTCTCTCGTTCCTGTCCCCTTGCTTTAACGAGCTATCTTGTTAACGTCAGAGCCTCTCTTACTCTCGGCCTTTCTCCTTCTCTCGTTTTCTTCCTCTCTTTCTGTTTTTGTTCCACTCTTGTATATTGAGGTGAATGAGAGATAAGAAACGAGGGAAAGAGAGGAAAGTGCTCCTGCTTTCAGAATAGAGGGATGCGGTGGAAGAAATGGAAAACGAGAGGTGAGGTTGAAGGGAAGAAATGGATGGAAAGAGACTTGGAAAAGCAATAATAGGTGGACCAGTGACAGAGATTAGAGCCATGCTAGACAGGGAAAGTAATTGCGTGGTGCACATGTTATGGGAGGGTGATATTTCACAGCGCCCGTTTCTGAAAGGGATGCCTGTTGCCGTGGGGATTCTGGTTCTCTTATACAAAGGGATGGCAAATGACATTTACAAAAATAATTTTGAAATTCTTTCAGTATTGTGAAAGAATATTGTTTAGAATGCAGCAGCGGTGCGAGTCAGTTGTAGAGCAAATGAAGAATTCTCTGATTCTTTTCCCACAAGAAAAGACAAGCTTCAGTAGCGATCTCACAAACAGCTCTATGCCAAAGTCAAACGTCAGATTTCAGAAGATACAGATTTCCCAATTCAATTCAGTTCCAAATACACAAGCATTTGATTGAATTTCTATTAAAGAAAAATATTAAACAAAATAATAAACATTGCTGTTTTTCTTTTGCGTGGACTTGACATATATTTAAATTACACGCTTTTTAATTCACTAAAAAGAATGAGCTCATAAGAGTCTTTTGTTTGTGAATCGGTCTACACTTTCTCCTGGCGAATGTTGCATTGCAGTTAATATTAATGAACAAAGCTGATCAATTTTATATCATGCCCTCTCTTACATATGGAGACTATGCTCCTGGCTATCAATATTAATTTTATAGCTCTGCACTCTTTACTTTGTCAACTGTCTAATGTGTTTCTATTTTATACTGTCAAGAAATGTTAGGAGAAACATTTGAGGCCAAGTTGATACTTAAAAGAAACATATAACTCTGTGTTTCCTTAAAAAAAACCTCCCTGCATCAGTAGAGACATATGAATTAAAAGGGCTGGAAAACGTTGCTTGTCTTTCGAGACCAGTGAAAGATGTAAACTGGGAGGTAGTGCGGAGGAAGTGGGTTGTGTTAAGTGGCGTCTGCTATGCCTGAAATGATGCGGTAATGAACTATCTCGCGCATAGATAATTAATAAGAACTCTTAAGTTAATTACACTGCGATGAGCTGCTATAGATTCAGGCATGGAGGAGAGAGAAAGATGGAGTGATATAAATGTGAAAGATTGTTTAGTTCTGACTGTTTACTGAGTGTGTGTCGCTTGTGCATATGTTCCTGCATGACCTTTACAGAGAAGTCTGATGTTTGGAGTTTATAGAACTCTAGCTCTACTGACAGTATTTGTGGCTTAACTGCAGACAATTAGTTTAACCCAATGAGTTTGTGGTAATAGACATTATGCCACAAATGCTATTTGAGGGTTTCTTGTATTAAACCTGAAACGGTCCTTTTAAAGGTGTCTGAACGGAAGGGGAAGTTTGTGTGTACGTGTGCCAGCTGTGGTGCCCGTGCTTCATGAAACAGCCCCTTTAATACCAGTTCAGAGGCATCAAACCACAACCTCTGCACAAACAAGACACGACCTTTGGCTCCGGACCAAACTCGCACACAAGCTGGATCTGAGGATCAAGTGGCAAACTGTTAACTGAAACCCGCGGGGACCTTTAGGTGAAGATGGAGGAGCTTCAGGAAGTTATGTTTTCTAGAGTCAATGCAGACGTTTATTTAGGGGCTGGAGGGGGAGAAATATTGCTAGTCTTCAGTCCTGAATATAATTGTGCATATTTGTGCCTCTGAGGAAATAACATTAAAAATATATATATAATAATAATAAAATAATAATTATATATAGTCATCTATGATGGTGACCTTGAGGATTCTTTATGGCAATGCTCTTTAGAAACAGAATAAGCTGTAATTTTCACATTACTTCCGTCTCTGTAAAAAAAAAAAATTGTCTGTTAAAATGTACTTCATGTTAATAAAATTTTGATTAGCTGGTTTTATTCAGTCAAAGAAGTATTTAATATAACTGAACAAGCCTAATGAAAGCATTTACTTATAGCCGTCTCTTCATATAAAACTGGGATTGGAGAAGTATGAGAAGTATTTTAACATCTCCCCCTTAAAATATGCCTTCTACCCTGGTTTAGGTTTTGATTAAACTTAGCTTACAATTACACTTTTTTTTTCTTTCCACAATGAAGAAATAACTAAGTAGAAGTAGGGATATGCCGGTATCAAATTTTCCTGTTGCGATTAATTGCTCATGTTTTTATCACGGTAAACGGTATTATCACGGTATTGCAATTTAGTTTTAAAAAGTTCTCAAAATATAGTAGAATATAGTATATTTCATTTTTTCTAATAAAAAATAACTGAACATTTAAATACAATAAAGCAATTCAGAAATATATATAAAGTTAAAAGTTTTGCACAGATTAAAGTGCAAAAGAACTACAAAGACCAATAGGTAAGATGAACATCATAGCAAATACACAAATCTGATTTAAAATTATTACAATTATGTTTTAGAAAGTAGTGCAGCTGGTTTATATATGGGGTTTCCAGGGTAAGGACTGCATTCTCTGCAGTTTAGCGCCATCTACTGTCAGAGAGTGAATGTGCTTTCATTCAGCGTGTCTCTCACGTTCCTCCATGTGCTTCTTATAAGTGCTTGTTTACATCAGAGCGCACACAGTCTTTCAGGCATCTCGGTGTTCTGCAGTTTGACCAGTTGATTGGAATAGTTTTCTTAAAATGCATTTCAAATTCTGAATAATTTGTAATATATAATTATTTGCGGTATTTATAAGTGCCCACCATAACAATATTGTGCATATTCATTACCGTAATATATCGCATTACCGAATAGAAGTAAGTAGAAGTAATTATTCTTACTAATAAGCATGCTTATGCATTGAGTTCAGGGAGGCTTTCTGAGGGCAGATGCTGACAGGAAGTGCCATCATGTTACAATGAATCTCTGCGGTGTGTTTAGGTCACCAAAAACACCACTGAGCTGAATTGATGGATAGACAAGTGCTCATTGTTGTCCAAAAGGGGCCGGGGTCATGCATTTTTTGAGATTTCTCTCCCTCTTTGTCTCCTTTTGTCATCCATTCTTCTGTAAAATGATGACAAAGGGCATTTTTCAAGCTCTTTCTCTTTCCACAGCCCTTCCCTCGTCTCCTCATTTCTCTTCTTTCATTCTTTCTTCTTTCCAGCACTCTCACTTTCAGACTCTGTCCGTCCATAGTTGTCGCGCTTTTAGTCTCTTACCTCACCATTCTCTGCCTCTCTTTCTTTACCTGTCATTCTCCTCGGCTGGAGGTCTGACTAATTATTCTCCTCTCTTTCTCTTCCTATCTCTCCTCTCGTGACACTCTGCTGAAGACACCTGGCTGAACCCAGCAGGACATCGCTGCGTCCCATCTTTTCTCCCTGTCTCTCCATCCCTCGCTCCGCTCTGCCACTTCTCTTCTGTTTTTATTGTCTGATTTTTACCAATGGAGCAGATCTGTCTATTCTTTTCAGTAATTTCTTCCTGTTCCATTCTTTTTTCACCTTCCTTTAAAAAAAAAATCCTATTCATCCATCTTTTTACAACACAACATTATATTTATTTGTAAATTATTTATTCATCAAGAATGCATTTTGATCAAAAGCGACATTTAGAATGTAACAAAAGATTTCTGTTTTAAATAAATGTTGTTTTTTGAACTTTCTATTCATCAAAGAAACCTAAAAAAGTATCATGTTTCCTCAAAAACAGTAAGCAGAACAACTATTTTGCAGTATTTTCAATTACATAAATGCCACCTTACTGAGCATGAGAGACTATCCATTAAGAACAGAAAAATAATAAAGAAAGAAAATCCATTTTTTTGTGTGTGTTAATTTCCATTTATCCAAAAAGTTTGTATTTGATCTTTAAGGGACTCTTATATGATCCCATTAGGATTTTTTAGGATTGGCTCTAAATTACGGTAGTAATCCTGTAAAGGATTTTTTGGAGTGAATTTTAACATCTAACACATTTTCATGTTCGTCACACCCTTTTTCTCCCGTCTCTCTCGAACTCTCTCTGTCACTCAGTCTGTTAACCTAGTCAGCAAGTTGGTGTGAACTTTCTTTCCCTGAGACTTTGATAGGAATAATGATCAGGCATTTTTTCTCGCTCTTTCTCTCTCTAGAGAGAGACAGAGGGGCGGAAAGGGCTGAGAGAGAGAAAGAGAGTCAAGAAAAGGGTGAATAGGGAATTTTTGCTTTCAGTTTTTTTTTCAGCGTTTTCATGTTCACTGTTTTTGTGAATGGTCTCTTTAGAATTCAATGATACTAAGGGAGAAATGTGGTATTTTTAAACCCTTTCATATTTAATTATCGTAATCATCAGGGATTTGCTTCATCTTTTCAGAAAGAGTGTGCATATGTCCTGTTTGTGACCGTAGTTGTAGCAGATTGAAATTGTCGTTCTCTTTCTATGTGTGTGTGTGTGTGTGTGTGTGTGTGTGTGTGTGAATAGATCGGTTGTTGTGGTATTCTTCTCACGGGACACTAAACGTCACTGCATTCTCGAAAACGTGCCTCTACTCCAATGGGATGCATGTTCTTCACTTCCAAAATTTATTCGCTCTCTTTATTTATCCAGCATCCCTCGTTCATGTAAATGAAAGGGGTTGCCGGCAGAAAACTTTCCCATGCACCACCGCGCAGCTCCAAAGCCTGCGAGTCCTGTCTTGCCAGAGGCCTGTCAATCATCTCTTCAGCTGTCAATCTTCCCCCCCGACAGGAAGTGCTCTTGAGAACAGCGTTAGAGAGGCTGTTTCTAATTGGTTGTCGGGGAGAGAAGAATGTTATAAAGACCCCGTGACCCTATATGAGTTTGAGATGAAAGTTTTGTGTGCTAAAAAGATGCCCTTCGGCACTCTGGAGGAGATGAGATTCCTGTGGTACAGCGCACACACACACACACACACACACACACACAGACACAATCGCAGCAGAGACGGGCATGACGCATATCTTGACAGGATTGGAAGCAGAGGTGTTTGAAGCAGTAGTCAGTCTCATCTGTGTGCTGAAACCTCTCTCTCTCTTGCATCTGTAGCTGTTGATTTTACCACAGGGCTCCTCGACCTCGGGTCCAGCCGGGACCCTGGCCTGACAGCGCTAGACCCACCGGAGCGAGAATAAATGGAGTTAAGGGGAGGCAATCAGAAGGAAAAAATGCTAAAAGAAAGATAGAAATAGTGTCGAAGGAAGAGGGAGAGAATGAAATGACTTTCAGATGCTGGGACAGTCGGTGAGGTTGATTTGTGAAGCCGGAGGGCTGTTTTGGGCCTCAGGGTGTGGAATAGCAGCCTGTCATCACTCCACACTGGCCCTGATTCTCCCCGCACACCACACAGTCCTGTTAGGCCAGAAATCAGAGACCTGCAGACCTACAGAAACAGGATTTTGTATGGTGAGGCACGCTGAAAAACACATTCTGGGAGATTTTACAGCTCACAAATTGAAGGATGCCACATAACGTCAGCAGTTGAATGGTCAAGCCGGCGTTCCCTCACTATTATACATGGTTTGTTGGCATAAGAATGCTCAGAAATGTTTTAAGTTTTAGTATTTTCTGCTTTATAGCTTTATGGATCTTTAAGGATGTATTGTTATTATATTGCTTGTTTTTCAATCTTTTGTAAATTGCCTTTGAGTACCCTGAAAAGCACTCTATAAATTAAATGAATAATTGTCTTTTTTTAATATTAAAAAGCTGTTTTTGTAATTTAAAGTCAACATTAATCAGTGGATAACTAGGAGTGCCACATTTAAAGAAGTGAAAGGTAAATCATTTATCAATGTAGGTTTTTAAAAGAAAATGATATTTAATATTTGAATAAATTTATTTGATCAATTGATACTTAAATCTCATAAAAAAAATATTCATATAAAAATAGATTTAATTTGATTTTGTTTTGAAACTATGAAACATTACGATTTGTTTTCTTAGTGTCACTTTGAAATGTTTTTCCTTATGTTTTTATCTGATTATGCTTTAAACAAATATCTACCTGTATTGTATAATTGTTCATATTTTATGCATTATATCTTATTTCAAGGATTTTTAGACATCAACTCGTTGATTTCAGTACTTTTAAATGCGCACTAAATAAATAAATTGTATTTTTAAAGCATTTACTAATTGCTTTGCTCCATCTTTCTGGCAAATGATTTGCATATCCACTTGAGAAGATGTTATTAATCAGAAATGTATTTAAGTGAGAAAAATTGGGAATATTTATACCAAAATGGAGCTAGATGTGAAATTTGAGTTTGCTAAAGCAATAATTATTTGGCAATAGTTCTCCAGAGGCATCAAGCTGTGAATTGTGTTTCTCTCTGGATCCTTTGACTGCAAGTGCGTAGACGTTGAAAGCCGATAGCACATTGTTTTATGTGTTCTGTCTCTTTTAGGAACCCCCAGGACTCTAAATCTGTTTGTGATTTTCATCGGTCCAGTTTTTTCCTTTCAGGAATTGTACGCAGTAGCTCATAATCTCTGCATGCACATGGAGTCAGGTGAATCTTTGAGTAACAGTTTTTTGGGGCCCCAAAGACATCTGAGACCCATGTTGGGGTGTTTATAGGCCTTGTGGATGCTCTGGACTCTGTGAGGTGGACAGTGGGGCAGCGGCGGGTCTCCACGGGGCCCCTCAGTATGTGGCCCCTCTGTCTACCTCTGACCCCCGGTGACTTGGTCTAATAAGACCGTTATGTTTGAGAGAGTGAGCTTAACCTGTAGTCATCTCCCCCGAGGATAGAGTCCTCACACTAATACACACAGACCGCATTCATATGCACACATTTAAAAAGAACACACACTAATTTCACCCAGAATAACACGGGCATTGACACGGAGACCTGCGGTCACACACCAGCTGGGCTGAAAGACTCATTTCACTCTTTAAAAGCCCCCTCATCCACACCTACGCTCTGTGTGTGTTCCTCTGATCCGGCATGAACGCTCACGTCTTTAAACGGCATTATGATTAATTATGCCGTGGATCATATTCATGTGCACATACAGACTCACACGTATGTTAATTTCTCTGAACAGGGGGCTTTGAGAACATACGGCTGCATAAATATACAAGCCTGATCTGAGGACACGAAATACAGACAGTGAGAGGAGGAAAGCATATGTTCTCTCGTTTCTTTCTCTCTGTCAGTCTTGATGGATTTTGATTTCGTTTTTTTTGGCCAGAAGGAGGGGGTTGGCCGTTCATTAGCATTTATTTCACATGTGATTAATGCTAAACTTTCCAGACTGCTTTCCGAGGGCGTGGAAAGGATCACGCTGTTGAAAACAAGGGATGTTTGAATAAGAAACACAAGGAAATCCAGTTTCTCTGCTTTCTGGTTTGAAAGCGCGTAGCGTGGAGGGATATGACACTGGCGCTGGAACGATGTAGACCTCCTCCTGTCAGGAAAGGGCATGACTGTAATGGTGACAAGGACAGACTTACCTTCACACACACAGATTCTCTGTTCATCTGCTTTGTGCTTGCAGACACAACACTGATTTTGTTTTGCTTTCCATTAAAGGGACAAGATAAAGACATATTTTTCCCTCCAACTAAAAATACTATAATCTATTCTAAAATACTTCCTAAGGCTTAAAGGTAAATTGATGGTTTTCATTCCCAAAAGTAATATTCAATATTGTTGAGTGTTATTATATCCCACTCATATCAAGATTAATAAACAGATTGCAATTCTTTTGGGTGCCACTATTGGACTATTGGTGCAAATCACACCCAATTTCATTGATGTACCATTATACTTTTTGTTAATCTTTTGAATCTGAGTTTATTTTTATATTTTCTGATTCCACTTTAATTTTAGTTAAAACTTTTGCCATTTTGTTGTTGTTTGTTATTTTATATATATATATTTTTTTTTATTTCAGTACCTCAAATGAGAGATGCTGCCTTGGCAACTGACTGAAATAAAAATATTTATATTTAATTTTATTTCAGATAATGTTTCAGTTTAAGTTACCTGTAATAACCCTGCTTTAAATTTGGCGTGAAATGGAAATTAAAAACTCTGAACAAAAATCTGAACAAATTATCTGAACACAAATCTTAAAACAATGTCTTATGTGGTTTTGCTTTTGATGAACATTTATTGTGTTTTGAGGATGGTTCGATGTTTTTAGTAGAAAATAAGTCAAAAACAAACTTAATATGATTTTTTGCAGCACACTTCCTGTCTTCCATTTGCATCTTTTTCCAGTTTTCCCTTCCATCAAGCCTCTTTTTTTTCCTTAACGTTAACTTAATTTTGAATCCTTTCTTTTGTTTCCCTCTGTAATTCTCCTCACTTTCTCTCTCCCTCCAGGAGTGGCCATATGGAAGCCATTTCACCCGCTGTTCTCTCACCACAAACATTCCAGCAGTGCCTCCAGCTCTCTCTTTCTTCACAGCAGCCTCTCCTTCCTTCATTCTCCCTCCTCTCCTCCCCTTTTATCTTTCACCTGTTTTCCTTGTCCTCATTTCCATCGTTTTCAAAGTTTGTTTGCCGAGGTCATGTGATAATTGGCCACATGTGATCTGCTCATTGTCAGACAGTTTGGCAAGTCTGTACCAACACCTGAGTGTACCGTGTCGTATTTACATACTGACCTTTAGCTGTCTGTAAACAATCACAAATCATTTTCAAGACGTAAGTGTTTGTGGATGTTAGATGCTAATCGGCATAATATGACCTCATTTTTAGTCTCTGCGCGTACTTTTGTAATCTTTTTTTTTGTGTGTGTGTTGTGTGTGATGTTTGCACATAGTTAATGTGAAAAGAATGGAAGATGGTTAAATGTTTGTGGGTTCTGATGGGACTGTGGCTGCATGCGATCAACCATGACGCAAAAGTTCTGTTTTGGTTTGCAATGTTTTTGCAAACTTGGACTACCAAATACATGGGGGTTTGGTAGCAGATTTAGTGTGGCTCGCTGTATAATTGATCAGAAAATGCAGGTGAAGACTGTGTAAATAAAAGGTTTGCATGTCACTGCATATCATTTTAGCCTCTTTTTTTGGTACACACACATTATCTATCAATAATTCAATCAATCATCTGATATTTCTCCGTCTGCTTGTCTTTCTGTCTGTCTAGTCCGAGCTTTACTTTTTCTAATACATTTTTGTTTTTAATAGCTACATTCTCTTTCTCACTTTTTCCTCTCTGTTTTTGCTGGTCTATATGCGGTGTAATAAGGGCTTGGATGTCTAACTGGTAGGTGTTGGTCACTCGAGACCCTGGACAGGGTTTAATCAGGCCCTGGAAGCTGACGATATAGCTGTGAGGAGAAAAGAGAGAAAGAGAGATGGGAAATTTACTCATCCTCTGAGAGGGCTGATATCTCCGGACCACCACTGGCCGTGATTCCAGTCCCTCCATGGCCCTGCTCCTGATGAGATCAATGCACGCTTGGAGGTAAAATCAGCTTAGTGAAGTGGAATAGAAGCTGAAAATGAAGTGGAAATTGCAGAAGTCAAAAGTCATTCTCACGGCATTTCAAAGTGATTTGAACTGAAGGATTCCAGCTGGTGTTAGCTCGATAGCTTGTTATCACATGTAATCACCGACTTAGATCTAATTCTTAAATCTGGAAAGCTTTTTTTTTGACTGGTGGGGTTTAAGTTGTTGAGCCTGCAGGAGAACATTTTTAGTGGTGTTTGGTAAAGATGGCATAGTTTAGGATTAGAGATTGGAGCAAATCTTAACCATAAGCGTTACATTTCGACACTAACTCATTCTGTACCATTTGTTTAATGGACATGAATGAAGCTTCAGATTTATGCATCTTGGAGAAGAGAGTGTTATTATTTTTTATTTTATTCTTTTGCCTGATGAAAAATAAAAATAAAATAAAAACATAAACTGTGCTACAGACATGAATGAGACCTCGTGCATTTGATGCTGCATTTGTTTATTTCTATTTCTATATATATATATATATATATATATATATATATATATATATATATTTTTTTTTTTTTTTTTTTAATTTAGAGATTTTTACCTGGTGATTGATACAACAGGCCAATAATCCTTACCTTATGTGCATGAATGAGGCCTAAAATTATGCTGCTTTTTTATCTTTTATGTATTCATGTATTTATGAGCTAATAAAGAACCACATACAAAACCCTTAAGCAATTGCTTAAGCAATACCTTGGCCACCACCGTATTTTCCTTTCTTTAAAAATTCAGTTTCCAGAATTTGTTTGCGATATGTGATATTAATGTACTTGCAGACATGCTAATGTCCTCATCTAGGGTGTGTTGAAACCTCTGCATTTATCATGTGAAGGATTCTCAGACATTCCATTTTTTTATGCGCGCACACACACACACACACACACCCACACACACACACACACACTTAAAGGTCCACCTCACTGCACCTGTGCCCCGAGCTTGTTCTTGGACACAGCTCGAGTTTCTCTTGTGGAATCTTTGTAATGCAATACTGATGAACAAGAGGATGGTGGAGGGGTGTATGGACAAGAGAAGGTGGGTTTGGGTGGAAGGGTGGGGGGGTTGAGGGTCAGTGCTGTCAGGGGTGGGACGGGGTGAAACTAACACTCGGCTCTTTTCAAGAGCTGTCAGGGTCAGGGAAGGGTGTCGGCGAAGTTTGACAAAATGATTTTTCTGCCCTCATAAACGAGGCTGGTGCACACACTCCTGTCACCTCTGCCCCCCTCCATCCCCTCACTCCTTGTTTCAGTGTGTGACTATGAATGCCAGCTTTGTTTCAGAGCAAGAGAGAAAGGGAGAGAAACTGAGGGAGGGTGGGAGAGAGAGCAAAACAGGAATGATGAGTGTTTGGGATGAGAAGGAATGGTTGGAGGAGTGTATTATCATGTTTATATTTAGAGTAAACAGAGAAGTCGATATAATTTCGCTTTAATCTGTGCTTTGAAGGCCTGCCCGTGTGTGTGGTTAGCTTTTTGGAGCTTTGCGAGCACAAACACGCACACTACTGCTATAACTCTGGTGTTCTCATCCTGCTTCAGTTCCACACGCTCAAACTTGACTTTGTGGCCACATTTTTATACGCGTCCCTTTTCCTTCCTTTTTTTTCTAGCTTGACACGCGGGTCAGAAATTCTTTGGCGAGGTTCTGCAAACGTTCTCTAATTATCTGCCGAGTGCTTGCTTAACCCTGAGTTTGCTCATTAGACATCGCTGCCTGACAGTTGTTCAATCACGAAGGCTAATGCAGTCCAGTGCTGAAACATATGTAATTACACAGGCTGTGCGAAAGGGTCTGGCACGCACACATGCCTTAAAAAGAACGTTGATGGATCACAGCGCTTGTTGTGTTGGACTGCTTTTTCAGTTTCACTTTTTTACACTTCATGAAATTTCAAATCCATGTATTTGTTTCTTTTCTTTTTTTTGAGTTCATAATTTTGTTTAACTAGACTTTTTGTGACTAACTTTCTCAACAAGGTTCTCCTCAAACTGTTGCTTTGCCATTATGGTTGTTGCTGACACTAGCTATAGAAAAAATTCTGTTGTATAATTTTTTGCATACGGTCTTTTTTATCAACAAAGCTGAGCACGTTCTGTATAATATGGCAATTTACCTTATAATTGCATACTTGTGTGTCATTCTGTAGCATACATAGTGCTAGGTTGGTGAAAATGAAGTGCTAAAGTTGGCACATCAGGTGCATTTGAAGCATAATTTCCTTCTGGGAATATTAAATATTAAATAAAATACTTCCATTTGAGACTTCCTTTCTAAAGTCAGAGTGATGAGTGTAAAGTACATTATTTGGGATTCAACGTGCTGTGTTGCTTGACAACCGTAAGCAGCCTATTAAGGATCATGAGCTTAATTACTTTTTTTTCAGACTATTATTATGGTAACACTTTATTTTGATAGTCCACTTTAGACATTCTACTAGCAGTAAGTAACTTTGCAACTACATGTCAACTAGCAGTTAGTAGAGTATTAGTAGACTGTCTGCTTAATATCGTCTAACACTTTCTTTGTCAACTTATTGTCAACTAATACTAAGCCTAAACCTACCCCTAAAACTAACCCTAAACCTACCCTAACAGTCTACTTTGAGAGTTAGTTGACATGTAGTTGCAAATTTCTGAGATTTAGTTGATATGTAGTCGACATCTAGTTACAAAGTTACTTACAGTCAGTAGAATGTCTAAAGTGGACTATCAAAATAAAGTGTAAACATTATTATTACTAACAAGAAAAATAAACAATTTGCCATAATTAAGTTATTTTCGTATCAAGATCATTTTTTAAAAATTAATATTTTGAATATTTTATTTTTAATATTAGCTCGTTTTAGTAACTTTGTTGTGTCCTTTGCAACAGCCCTTAACCAGGTAAGAACAGCTAACACATGGCCGCTCTTGGCATTGTGTTTAATAGACCGCTTCTTTGATCCCAACGGGAGCAATCAAGCTTTTGCAGTGTGTACATGCGTGTTTGCTAGCAGCGAGTGTGAGTTTGACTAAATGCTGTTCTGTCACGCTGACACGGAGGGTGTGAGAGGGAGGGAAAGAGAGAGAAGGTGTGAATGTGGTGATAAAGGACAGTATTCCTCTGCTTGTGTGTCTGGGCCTCAGCAGAGAGTTCAGTGGGTTAGAGCAGACCGGCGTGACCATGTCAACAACACGGCCAGAACTGAGTGAGCAGCTCCCTTATCTGCTGCATCCGCCGCTTGCTTGCTTGCTTCTCTTTCTGTGTCCACCTGTTTTTTTCCCTCCCTCATTGTTCGTCTCTGTTTGCTCTTTTCCTCTCGGTTTTGTAAGCTATTTTATCTTTCATTCAGCCTTTTCATTCTATCCTATGATCTGCAGCACCTCTCTCTTGCTCTCTCTCTCTCTTTCCGTTTGTCTTTTTGTTTGTTCTTTCCATTCTTCAAGTCAAGTCTCCTGTGACCATGTCTGAGATAAACCAACAGACAAAAATTTACCTAACAGAATGTGTATGCAAAAAATGTCTTTTGCATCGGCAGGATGTTTTGAAATTATGTGCATCAGTTTTTGCCGGAGTGTATATATTGTCTACCTGAAAAAATAAAAAAATAAAAAACACTTCGCAACGGCATGTCTGTGTTTTGTTTTGGTTTGTTTTGGTTTGAAGGACAGGTTGTTAGCTTTAGTTCATTCGACAGCATTTAATGTGGATTACCACAGAAAGTTAAAATTTGCAGTTGCAGTAATAAAACATAGAATAAACATTAAAATGCATATGGTTTTAAAAGTAACCACAAGACTTGTGTTGGTGTGCAGTGTTTGAAAGGAATGTGATGCAATGCTACATTCAGGTCTTCTACTTTCCTACTCATGAGTTTAGAAATGGTAGTTAAAATTAAATTACATTTATGCATTTAGCAGATGCTTTTATCCAAAGCGACTTACATTGCATTCAAGCTAACAATTCTCTCCTAACATGTGTTCCACATGATGTATGTTCAAGTAATTTTAGTCTGAACAAAATGGACTAACAGGACATTTATTGTATTTTCCTCTCTCTTTTTCATTTTGACAAAACCAGGAAGCTTTTTAATGCTAATGCAACATAATGAAGGATGCACATTACATGTGTATCACAGGAATTATTGTCATTTTTTTTTAGTTGTTTTGAATTGCAGTATTATATTACTTTATTACTGTTTTTATTTGATTAAAAATGCAGTCTTGGTGAGCATTACAGACTTTTCAAATACATTGAAAATCTCACATACAACAAAGTCACAGGTCCGTTGTTTTCCATGCCACAAATACTGAAGTTGTGTTGAACTCAAAAACATTCCTTTAAAGTCATGTGTGTTCGGCTATTGGTCAGTCTAATTGTAGCATGTGAAGTGTGTGTTGAGTGTCTGTTCTCTCCACTGTAAGAGCTACTGATAACCTTCATAACCTGTGTGACAAAAGCACTTCTCTTATAGGAAATCCACACACACACACACACACACACACACACACACACACACACACACACACACAGAGAAGCCTTTTTTCTCACACACAGTTTCAAATTCACATACTCTTCTTCTGTTTCTTAAGAGCAAGAGTGACTAGCTTTAGCATGCTCTAGGTTAGCATGTTATGGTAATGTATGTGATTTGTAAATGGATCCGCCCATCATTACGTGCACATATTTTTGCATTTCTTTTCACATGGAAACATGAAGCCCGTAAAAAAAAACAAAAGACAAAAAAAAAACAAAAACAAAGCCCAACTGCCTTAAATTGTTTACATGTAAATAGCCGTTGGAGTTGCTGGCTGTTTAGAGATGATGATAAAATGTTAATTAGCATATGTGAGCCGTTTAGTCATTTGTTTACATAGAAAGAATTCAAAGGAAGCTCGCTGAGATTCCGCAACAGCCAAATTCTCCTGGAAATTGGAATCTCCAGACACGTCCTCTGCTGAGCTTTGATCTGACACGGTTTCCTTTGGAAACAAGCGTTTCTGGGTGGGATTTGGATCCTGACTGGCCCATTCATTCTCATTAGAGTCACTTGTTGAAGTTAGAAAACAAAATATAATATTTTTAGAAATTCAGTCGTCAGAAACTTTGAAGTCTCAGCACCTTCAGATGATTTACACAGCGGTAGAGAGCACTTTCATTAGGGCTATGAATAAACAGGAAGGGAGACGAGCAGAGCAGATGAATGAAGTGTAAAAGAAGAGGATGAGTTTCTACTTGTAGAAGGTAATTTAGTGAATGAAGAAACACAGTGAGAGTGTGGGGTATGTTTGGATCCACACCTGCGCCAGTAAATGCTAGCTTGTTCCTGAGGCAGCTAGCATCACCCACAGATATTTTCATGTGAAGTGTGTGGTGATGTCAGTGAATGTCCTGAAGCGAAGGGTTATAGTGCAATATTAAGCCAGTCATTCGTATCCCATGATGCATCCTTGCCCCCTTGATCCACATAATTGACAGATTTTTGCAAGTTTGCTCTGCCACAAACAAAGACAAAGATAAAAATGTGAATGTTTTTATTGTATATCATGTTGTAAACACCGGATGTGCATTTCACTGATTAAATGAAGACAAACTGATATAGACAATGTGACAAGCCATTTACAGTCTATTTTGGTGTAGTGTGAAATATTAATAATACTAGAGATAATAAGTGAAAAAATTATGAATTTTTTTGAGTTTTGATTTTGCATTGAATTTTGTATTCAGTTGAATGGTGAAAAGAGTTACAAACAAGAATTGAGCTAAATGGAACTACAAAACAACCAAAAAAGTACATTGATTAATTTATAATGTCAATCTATTAATTAAAGAATCATGAAGACATTTTTTTCCACTAAAATATTTAGCAGCACAACTGTTTTCTACATTGATAATAATGTTTTTTAAAATTTAAAATACATTAAAGTAGAAAACAGTTATTTTAAATTATTTGTTTTTTTTATAATTTAATTTGTTTACATATATGACTTGCAAAAGTGCCTATTTTATTAATTATTAATAAAAACTTAAAAAGTAAAAAGTCAATTATTTTGTTGTTTAAGACACAATGTTTGTATTCAAGTTTTAAATTATTTATTGGTTTTTAGCCATGCTATTTTTTTTTATTTTTTTATTTTATTTTTGCCATTAAATGTATGTTTCTAATGTAATGACATTGAAATCTCTCTCTTTCCCTCTCTGTTTTTCTCCAGGTTTAGTGATGACAAGGGCTATGTACTCTACCCTCAAATCGGGGATCGCCTGGACCTCATTTGCCCAGCGTCTGAGCCGCCCGGTCCCCGTTCCCCCGCCGAATACGAGTACTATAAACTGTACCTGGTGTCGTCACGGGAACAGGCCGACAGGTGTGAAGTCACCGGAGCCCCCAACCTGCTTCTCACCTGCGATAAGCCCAACAGTGATATGCGTTTCACCATCAAGTTTCAGGAGTACTCGCCCAACCTGTGGGGTCACGAATTTAAAACCAATCAGGACTACTTCATCATCGGTGAGTGAGGGCACCAAAGCATGTCTGTCGACACACATCACAACTTCTGATTATTTTGACCAGAAACTTTTAGTTGTGAAAAGTTCTTCTGTTGGTAATAGACTTTGACTTACACTTATGTTAGAAGAGATGGCATGATGGTATTTCATCACTGCATTTCTATTGGGTTTGTTTTTAGTTCAGGCTTGTAAACGTAGTTAAAATTTTCAGCTGATTGTGACTTTATAATCTGGAACCATCTTGTTTTGGGTTGTGTTACTGGGGGTTGTTTTTAATTCTGTGCACTTTACTGTTGAGGGAATGAGGTCAACGTAAACGGAAAGCCGTCAATACCAACATTTCAGAAAGTAGATTTGACACAGGAAAGTGATGTCCTAACACACTTAGACCCAAAACGCGCAATGGGCATGTTTTTAGCATCTATTGCCAGAATTCTCCCAGTCAAAGAAAACCAGAAAAAGTCATTCACTTAGAGTTTTAAAAGATTTTCAGTGGAAGTGTAGTAAAAATCCTAAAAGTCTGGGAAAAGTCCAGTTTATAATGCATATATGTTTGTTCACTTTAGTTTGGCGTCCCTAAATCCTCAGTTTAAGAGCACATTTATTTGATCACACATACAGTTAAAACTGTAATATTGTAAAATATTATTACAATTTATAATAACTGTCATTTAAAATCTAAATGTAAAATATAATTTATCCCTGTGATTGCAAAGCTTAATTTTTTCATCCGCCATTACTCCAGTCTTACCACAAACTTTTCACAAAATTTCTTTAAATATATTATTTCCCAAAGATTTGCACCTTATGTGTGGGAATCTCTTCTAGCAATATCTATAATATAATTTTTTCCAGAAAAAACATGGACAAGTAAAGGATTTTGATTAGCTAAAAGCTGTGTGAGCTCTTCATTCACATAAAGAAAAAGAATAGAACTGAAATATTGGGAGAGAAAGAATGGATGAGACCAAAAATAGAGATGGTGGCTTTATAGATGTGTCAGATTTTCTTTCACCAGGTTTAGTTATCAGTCAAATTCTATTCATACTTCAAAATCAGATAATGATATTATACGCATTTCAAACACTGGGGATAGTAGATCGTTGGTGCTAGGAGCCCAGGGTTATATTCTGGTGTTTGTTTTTATGACGTGCAAAGTGTGTGTGAAGGTGTGGCGGGTTCTTTGTGTCTAATCTTAGCAGTTGCAGGTCTCATAGACACTGTGACTCTGTGATAAGAATCTGTCTCCTTCCACTGGCTGCTTAATGGGCAAACAAGTGTGCGTTTTCTGGTATGTGGACATCAGGAAGTTTCCAAGGCGCTTCCGTGTTGTGTTAAGCCTTAACGTAGGTGTCAGTGACACACACTCAAACACACACACACACACACACACACACACTGCAGGCTTTATCGTTACTCCAACAGGCCTGACGAATCGATCGACAGTCCTCAAATGCAAGATCAGAGGAATAAACACACACACACACACACACACAAACACACGCAGGCTGCGAGATGGAAAAAGAGAGCGAGAGATACCATCAAACAAGCGTCCTCATGGAAAAAAGGAGAAAAGTGATTTTAAGTGTCATTGAACATTTAATTTAGTGTTTATGTGTGTGCATTCGTGTTAAAAAAATAGTTGTGTGTGCGATTTGGCTGCATTTATACAGCATCTGTCATAACTGGTTGATCTTCTGTTTTTTTGAAAGAGTACACATTTGATGGCTTCTGACATCTTTATGCCCATGTGTTGGCGTATATGTGTGTGTAAGGGTATGTGTGCATTAAGAGATTTGAAACTTAAGGAGAATGGTATTAATTAACCTACCTTAACAGGCGCTAATTTATTCAGCCTAGCTCAAATGAGCTGGAACAGGAATGATTCATGAAATAGAGAGAAAGAGAGAGAGAGAGTGTGTGTGTGTTTATGTGGAAGAGAGCATTGACAGGTCATTATGGTTGCTCTAATCTCGTTGTCTAATTATCACATGGGTCATGAAGACGCCCTTAGGTCACTAATAACAGTGTTTACACACTCTCACACACATACACTTAAAGGGACAGTTCACCCCAAAATCTAAATGATCATCATTTGTTAAATGAGTGTCATCATTTGCTTACTTTCATGTCCAAACCTGTAGCAGTGTTATTTTAGTATCATTTATAGACTATTAATAATTAGAATTTTAGATTCAATGTTTAATTCTATATTTTTATTTAGAATTGTTTTAGTAATTTTAGTTTTGTATTTATTTATATTTTTTAAGCTTTAATTTATATTGATTTCAGTTTTAGTTTGACTAATTTTAGTGCTTAAACATTTTATTTCAGTTAGTTGATGGCAAAACTTCAATTTCTTTTCAGTTTTTCATCTAATATTTATACTTTTTTATTGTTTATATTAGTTTTACTTGATAACAATAAAACTGAAAATGAGTTAACCAATTATTGTTATTTGTATTATAATTTAAAAACAAAATGTAATTTTTATTTTATTTTCCATTGGGTTTATTTTTTATTTATTATATATATTTTTTTTTTAATAAAATTGCATAATTTCATTATCACTCATTTACTGGTAATTGGCCATACAATTAAATGGTGTCAGTCAGAATTTTAATATCCATGCAACTAATGCATAAACAAATTATTTAACATCAGAATGTTTTTATTTTAGAGTGAAAATAGCACACAATAGCAATATAAACTAGTTTTATGGTACTTTTTGTAATTTGAGAGCTCACGGTCACCATGTGCTTTTGTTGTAAAGCATCTTCTTTTGTGTTCTATTAAAGAAAGTACGAATGGAATGACATGAGGATGAGTACATGGCTTAGCTATTCCATTAAACATGATTTTCCTGGCTTTGCAGTCATTCCAGTATCTTTTTTACAGCTTACAGTTGCTGGTAAACACACACACACACACACACACACACACACACACATGTTGCTGTCAGTCAGCGTGAGGGATTTGAGGTACCTGACTGTGGAGCTGCTCTGGGCTTCTTATCACCGTGGCATTGCTGTGGCAGCGGACACAGACAGATGGCTAACTGTCACTCAAACTGAGAGAAGAGAACTCAAGAGGAAAAGAGGATGAGAGAGTGAGGGAGAGAGGAAGAAAGAACAAGATGGACAGATGAAGAACAGCAGCTCAGACACACACGCAGATGCCAAAAAAATCTCTGTATGGTTGTTTTATGACTCTGTGAATCATCATTATTGTGCGTGTACGTGTGATGCCTTGAGTGTTTCATGGTGCCATGTTGTTTTTATCCGTATGAATTGCTTCTTTAATGGTGACTGTTATAATATTTGAGTGAACAGAGCAACACAAGAAGGACAGAAATAGAAGGTGGGAAGAAGAAGAAAACAGATAAAAGAGGCGGTCGAAGAGCAAAGGGAGCGAGGGATTCCGAGAGATCTATATTTGATGAATATTTGAACGTTTTAAAGCCTCCAGACTGAAGTTTTCCCTTCTTACTGAGACAAAAGCTAACCACAAACACCAGGGAGAAGAGAAAGGTGAATGAGAGCGAGAGAGAGAAAGAGATTTTTACACTTAAA
Organism: Carassius auratus; assembly: GCF_003368295.1. Taxonomy (NCBI): domain Eukaryota; kingdom Metazoa; phylum Chordata; class Actinopteri; order Cypriniformes; family Cyprinidae; genus Carassius; species Carassius auratus. The sequence continues at coordinate 26,626 of NW_020523539.1, forward strand.
TTCCCAGCAGCCTGTGTCTTCTGCCAGAGCAAGTTGTTTTTATGGCTCTTACTTTCCGATTCGTTCAGAAGAAATTCATTTCGCGGCTTTAGCCAATCAGAACATTTTGGTGCATATTGATGAGCACAACCATTCGCTGAGTGATGACAGTGATTATAAGAGTCATTTATTTGTGCTTCGGATTACTACTTCACCCTTTAACGTAAAGATTTTTAAGCCATTACTTAATGAGACAGCTTTCCATTTTATCACATACAATTCAGACGTCAAACTCAGGTAAAATATGACTTCTTTTACTCATGGGCTGTAGATTTAGCAGTGGGGTGCAATGCCATTGAAAGCAGTGCAGAAGACACTGACAGAGTAGTCTTGGAACTTAAAACATGTTTATCAGCATCACTTAAATGAAGATCTGGTCTCATCAGAAAATCAAGGTTTTTGCCCAGCTCTAGCAGATTCTGTGGAACAGATATGGAACATTTTGGGTTTAAAGAGTCTGTAGAGAATGGAGTGAGTTAGTGAATGTGACAGGTCGCCTCACCAATTTAGGTCAAGAATCAGAACAGCACTGTTTATGTGTCTGTGTGTGCACAGGTTTGGCTGTACTTGTCAGGGGCAGATCTTTGAAAAGGTCCTAACAAATATAGTACAACATGACCAAAACCAACTTGTGAGGACACTTGAATTCATCTTAGGGATAGTATTATGGGATATTTTTGCATGCATCTATTAATCATTTTGAGTCTAATTTCATCCCATATAAAGATATTATACAATAGGATTCCATTTTTTAGCATGAGATGACTCTATTAGTTAACATTAACTAACAATGAAATACTCCTAAAGCATTTATTAATGTAATTTAAGGTTTATTTCAACAATTACTAATGCACTATCAAAATCAAAAGTTATATCTGTTAATGTAAAGGACCTGAGCTAACATGAACTAACATAAGCAGTTGTGCTTTTATTAAATAATCTTATCATATTGCTTTTTGTTAAAGTTAGGCAAGGCTTTATGTAAAGTAAGCTATATTTTTTCAAAATGTTTCTGTTTTGTGTGTGTTCCACAGAAGAAGGAAAAAAATAAAAGAAAAACGTAGTTTTTGTATAAATGACCCCTTTAGTTTTTGGCTTGATGACGTCTTTCTTTACATTTACTAATATTGACAGATTTGTGTGAGGGTCAGATTTAGGGTTACAGTTTAGCAAATATCATCACTTCTGTTGAGAAATGAGAAATAGTGAAACCAGTGTGTGTGTGTTTATGTGTGTGGATAGATGGATTGGATAGATACTCCCCAAAGGTCAGACAGAAAAAAGACCACACTAATTGGATTTCCACTAGTTAACATTGTGTGATTCATTTAACCTCACATGCACACACACACACACACACACACACACACACACACACACACACAGCCTCCACTTTTTCGTCTATGCAGTAGTAGACAAAGCCGGCATTGTGCCTCACTTTGCTGAGGAACCACTTGTTGAGGGATGTGTTTCCCGGGAATGGGGGGGTGGGGGGTGGGTAGGGTTTGGGGGGTGCTTATCCAGCGTGTGACCCTTGACATTGCCTCACTAGGCCGAATTAAGAAACACGATGACATATCAGCAATTTAGTGTGCGAGATCACACAAACATGACCCGTTAATAGTAATGATGAACGACGAGCACACATACACACACAGCTGCCACAAAGGCTTGTGTGTGTGTGTGTGTGTGTGAATGCACAGTGACAAACAAATCATCCCTCTGATATTAATTCACACATGTGAAACACACAATAACCACACACACACAAGCCCACAAAGCTCTTTAGATCATCTTCATAGATCATCTATTCATCAGCCACACACTCACATGACAAACACGCTTTTTGGGTAAACAGACTTTAGGCAGAGAGGATGTTTACTGTGTGTGGAGGGAGATTAAAGAGGTGGGGTGGGATTGGGGTTGACCAGCTGTCCACGAGAGAGACAGACAGATCGAGAAAGAAAGAGTGAAATGGTTGGCAGTGTGTGCTGCTGAAAAAGCAAGAAAGGAATCAAGCAATTCTGGTTTAGATTCTGATTCTGGATGAATAGTCAATGTGAAATCAAAACGGACTCTGTTTACCTTTTTAATGTGCATTGCTGGTCATGTTCTTCCAAAGAAAGAAATGCTTGTCCTCGTAATCTTTCATCAAAATGTATCGACTTTCTCTGCTTCTGAAACGATTTGCCTTTTCAGCTGATGTCACCTAGTCCTTTTGTTTTCATTCTGAGAATTCCACAGAATATTTAAGAAGGACAACTGTTTCCAGCATTGATGATAATAAGACATTTTTCTTGAGAATCAGATCAGCATTTCTGAAGGATCATGTGACACTGAGGACTGGAGTAATGGCTGCTGAAAAATTCAGCTTTGCCATCAAAAAATAAATGATAGTTTAAATACACTGAAATAGAAAAGATTTATTTTAAATTGTAAACATATTCCTCAGTGTTACAATTTTACTCTATTCTGATCAAATATGATGATATGATATAATGTAGCCTTATAAGAAGAACATATTAAACACATAAAATTAATAAAATAAATCTGGTTCTAATCTACCGTTTTTTTTATTTATTAAATATCCTGTTTTGGATGGAAATCTGACACATTATGGAAGTAAAAAAAGGGTTTTAAAATAGGCTACTTTCTGTCAATGGTTACATTATCAGCTGTTTGAGTACTTTGAGGAGGCTGACTTGTGAGTCTTTTTGACTGATGTAATGAAAATAACCTAGTCATAATAGTCTTTTTTTTGTAAATCAGACTAAACAGATTGTGCTGCATTTTGTCTGTTTAGTAAAAGTTCTTATTCCCAAGTTTATTTTCTTAATTCTCAATCCTAACTCGCACTCAGTCCCCTCTGTTGGACGCATTAATCTCAACGTTCATTTGGCTCTTTCTGCTCTGATTTGTTGTTCCATCTCCTTCCAGATCTTCATCCACTCATCTGTCCTTCAGATAAATCTTTTAATCTTAGTCTATTTATTTTCCTGTAAGCTAGTGTATCTTACCAGCACAAAGTAGTTTCTTCCCCTTATCTGACCACTGCTGTAGTCTTTCTTTCTTCCTATCCCATTTTAGCCCCCATTTTTCTTTTTTGGCAGATTTCTCATTGTGCCGTTCTCCATGCCAGAGCAATAATTCACCAAGCGCATTGGCTGGTGTGCCAAGATGTTAATAAACTTAAAAAATGCAAAGCCACACAGGCATTTTTTGAGTGTGTGTATGTACAACTCTCGCCCACACTTCCATAGGAGCATTTCAGCAAAGCTCACAACCTGACTCACAACCGCTCATTACACTAAAACACTCTCGTTATGATCATCAGAGCTCTCTACACTGCAAGTACATGAAGTTCCTCCTATTTTGCATCGTCTGACCTCTTTTATTCTTATTCATTCAAAACCCAGCACAGTTTACTTTTTAGATGATGTCTAGATTGGTTTAGGTTTATCTTTATACCTGGTATATAAACAAGCAAAGCGAAATACTGTATATAGGTGTGCTCATTGATATTTTATTTACTTCATATGAGTGTCTTTTCTGAAAGTTTCAGTGTCATAAACCTTACAAGCTTTGGCAAATTCCAGCAATTAGTTCTTTCTCGGAAGTGCTCATTATAGCAAGTTTTTGTTTCCCAGCACACTGATATAAACATTTGCGCGCCGACTCCCGGAAATTGCGTTGAGGCAGCCAATCAGATTGTAGGTTTCCAGCTGGAGGAGAACCTTCCTACATTTTTGTGCAAAATACAGTAAATCAGACCCAAGATCTGAACAAAGTGGACCCCCCCACACACCAACAAAGTGCAAAATATCAGTCTCACATTGAGTCATCCATTTGCATTTTTGTGTTGGCCACAAACCGACTACTTAGACAAGAAAGAGACTTGTAAGTTTGGGAGATTGTAAACATGATGTTCCTGTGGGACAGATAAAAACCTGAGTACCCTGACTTCCCAAAAATGCCGCTTGCCAATTTGAGAAAGCTCTTGGCACTTTTTGTGCAATATGCATCCATCTGTGAATCCGGTCGTCCGTCTGAGGCCGGGACTATTCCTGTTATAATCAACAGATCTGTAAAGCTTGAAGCCAAATGCTGAAAATAGAATAGGACAGAACCCTACCATCACCACAGCCAGGGCAGATTATAATCAGCCATCGTTTAAAGACTAGACATTTCCACAGTATGTTCTGTGCGATGGGTTAATATGCTCTTCTACTGACTAATGAGCTCTTTTGAGTGCTAATATTCCATCCATATATTTACAGCTGTGCGAATGAGTTTATTAATATGGAAGCAGAAGATGCATGTCTCAAGCTGGGGGGGTTTTTTGTGCCACCGCAGCCTTCTGCTCCAGTGTTTGAAGCCTGTTTCCTTCCCCTCTGAAACCAGAATTGTAATGCATGCAATTAAGGAGTCTAATTAGGGTAATTAATTCTGTGGGAGAGAGGAACCCAACACTCCTCCGTTCACGGTTATAGATCTGACTTAATCCCTGTGCCCTACACTCCAAACACAAAGCTGTCTCAGATAATGTGGGCCAGGGATCCACTGTCTTGTAGCTAACAGACTGCTCTCAAACTCAGGCTCTAGAAACTCCTCAGGCATGGAAACCCAAGGAAATGGAGAAAGGTATGATTTAGAACATTGTGAGCGACTCTTTTTAATGATTCATTTGAATCAACCTACAAAGCATCTGTAAAGGAGAATTCTGAGTAGAACAGTGACGTATTGAGGATCCAATAGCACACTTTATTCGAGCAGGTTATTTAGCAAACAACTTAACCAAAGGTTTGAAATAGAGTGAACAGCAAAAATATGTAGATTAAATACCTTACTCTTATGAAAGGAAAATATATTTACCAATATATTTCTTAAAATCTATTGTGATATATTGTAATATATTATTTTCCCTTTTTATTTTCTAATATTTTATATATTTGAATGCATTTAATAATATATTGATGATACATATATTATATATATTTTAAAATATACAAATGATTGCCGCTTTCAATATATTGCAATATATTGGAAAAAATAAATATATATATAAGAATATATGCCTAATATATTACATGATATTTTCCAATATACTGCAATATATTTTTGTTTCATAAGGTAATCAAAGTATATATAAAAACTTTGTGTTAAAAGAACACTATTTCTTAGAACACTAT